>NW_015388047.1:0-1828 GCF_001527695.2 Protobothrops mucrosquamatus
TCTAGAATACATGGGCTATTCCCTTTTAGTAAAATATAATTCTGGCTTTAGCTTGCTAACACTTTCTGCTGAAGATTGTAAGGACATAATGGGCAAACCATGGTCTACCTTGTCCTGCCTGCAAGCCTTTTGCACTGTTCTTTGAGAAAACAATTTTAAAAGTCTGTTATATTTTGTTTAAATCAAATGCATCAAATTAAACATGCTTCCAACATTGAACTTCCCTTGAAAATGCTATGGTTACTTTCTTCACTGACTTCACTGCCCATTCCATAGAGGTGCTCAGCTTCATTTTTTAAATGAACCTGAAAGGTTACTCAGCCAACTTGCAAGGAATGGCTCTCAACTCTCCGATTGCTTTTAACTGAGTATCGGGAATTATGTCTTGCTTGATCAAATTCGCTGACCAGGTGTGAGTTATCTTATGGATTATAATCTCCTCTAAGATTTAGAAATCTTTTTTATGCTATTATATGCCGGAAAATGCTTGGATATGTGTGGGATCATACAAAGCAATTTGCATACCCTTGCCATGTGGGGGGAAAAAATTCTGCAAATATATAATAGTACCCTATATGTACTTTTGCTTTCAGACTTACAAGATTCTGTTGGCCTTACAATGAAAGTAATATTAATACTTACGGTTTGGCTTTCCTGTCTAGACTCCCATGAAGGGCTGACACCTTGAATCGTGTACGAGAGGTACTAGATTCAGGTTTGCTACTAGCTCTTAAGTGTTCTTTGTTGCTTAAATGGGATGCATGAAAAAAGTAGGAAAATTAAGGAATTTCAAGGTGATTAGTTCTTCCTGTATGGGTAGTCCTCGACTTACAACAGTTTATTTAATGACCATTCAAAGTTACAATAGCACTGAAAAAAGTTATTTATGACCATTTTTCACACTTACAACCGTTGCAGCATCCCCATAGTCACATGATCAAAATTCAGATGCTTGGCAACAGACTCATATTTATGACGGTTGCAGTGTGTCCTCGAGTCATGTGATCCCCTTTTGCGACCTTCAGACAAGCAAAGTCAATGAGGAAGCCTGATCCACTTAACAACCGGGTTACTAATTTAACAATTGCAATGATTCACTTAACAACAATGGCAAGAAAAGTCATAAAATGGGGCAAAATTCATTTAACAAATGTCTCACTTAGCAACAGAAATGTTGGACTCAGTTGTGGTTGTAAGTTGAGGAGTACCTGTATATGGCATTACTTGACTATAGGTGTCTATGGGCTACAGAATGAATTATCAATAATAATTATTAAGACAAGTTTAATTAGAAACAATCCTCCAAAGATTTATTCCTAGGGAAGCATATAGAATTTCAGTGAAGATGTTCAAAACTGTCAAGCTGCATACACTTTTTATTAATTAACAGAACATCTATGAAGCATTTTATACTAAAGCTCAATGCAGATTCCTTCAATAGATAAGCAGGATCTTGATCAGAGTGAAACATGATGATAAAAGAAAAAAATGCTACTACTTAACTGTTTCTGAAAATGTAATTGTAGTCACATTTCTGGCAGTTAACATTTGAAAGAACAGATGAACAGGTTTGCTGTTGAAATATGAAAAGTTTCTGAAGTGTCCTTTTACCATGTTAACTTCATGGAGTTTGTTGTGTTCTTTTGTATTCCCCCCCCTTAATCCCCTATGCGCATCCTGATCACCCATTAAGGGTGATTGCCCTTCTCCATCTGCATACAGTTTCATGCCCGTTGCTGGTTGGCTAACTAGCAACGGGGTCTTACCAGCCAATGGAATTGTGTGATTACAAGCCAGGGGAATCCCATAAAAGAGGGCTCCCCTGGCC
>NW_015388047.1:5497-7112 GCF_001527695.2 Protobothrops mucrosquamatus
GGATTTACTTTATGCCTTGCCAATAAACCGAGAGCTGACTGTCACTCGACTCGTGTCTTACTGCCTGCGCGATCTAACAGAGTTAACAGTGAAGTATTAAGTGTGCACTTGCTTTCCTTTTAGCAACCACATGATGGCGCATAAAAAAGGTTTTGAAAGATGATAGTTTGCCAGTTTGAGAAAAAGATCAATACATATTTTATGAACCATATTTCACGAAAGAAAACAATGTAAAATTTAATATATTTATGCAGTCTTTTATTCTATCACATATTAGAATGTTTTCAAATATGTTCATAAGTTTTGGTCCTTTTTAGTGCTGTAAAGTTTTCAGAAATGCTGCAATACTTATTGCTTACACAAGAATTATCATTAGAACATAACCTGTATACATTAATATGCATCAAATCCATATTTACATTCATCACTCAACATGGTTAGAAATTGAATATGGCTAATTGTCATAATTTTAATTCCCATTCTATAAAAGAATAGCATGACATTTGACCAGATTGTATTAGTAGTGAATGGATAACCAAAAGCAATTACAGCAATTAGAAATGTGTGCTTTTTAAATTCTTGTCCTTGTTTGTTTAAACTACCAAGCTAAATACTTTCATTTATATATTTTCTGATCAAGCATGTATAATACTTTATTATGTAATTAAAATATACTTATCACAAACTAAACTCATTTTTATTCTTTTTTTAATATAAACAAATCTCTTTTCCTCTAAAACAGAGGTCCCCAACCTTTTGGGCATTAGGGACCGGTTCTGTGGAGAAAAGTTTTTCCATGGACTGTAGGGTGCATGGTTTTGTGTGCTGCCTGCATCCCACAGATGGGGCTTTGCTTGTTGGTGCGGACCGGTTGCTGGCATGCCGTGGCCCGGTACCAGTCCACAGACTGGGGTTGGGGACCCCTGCTCTAAAATACATCAAGGCCTTTAAAGTCTTGATGTCAAGGGATGACACATTTTGAAGAGAGGTTACTTAGGGCTGGGAGTTAATATGGGTTCAGAAATTCAGTAGGTAGGCCTAGCCAACTAGTTTTAGTTGGAAATTTAACTGGAAATTAAGGAGGGTTACTCCTGCTTAATACTTAGATGGGACTATTATCAGGAAATCCTTACAAACAGCCTGAAAAAGGCTGTTACTTCGGTGAAGAAAACATATTGATCAACTTGACTGAAGGGTGTGTTCATTTTCAGAAATTATGTCTATCTGAGACATCCCTCGGGAATTCCATACAGATTGCAATTCTCTGTTTGGCACATTTGAAAATTATGTGTTCAGATCTTTCTGAAATCTATAGCTGTTAGGCACAATAGTGTCTCTCTAAAAATCACAATGTTTATATTTTGTAGTGCATGAACATTTAAATAATATTTGTCCTTTAAAATGATAGATTGCCCTGTTACTTTAAAGAGACCAATGGGATATAATTGTATGTACTTAAACTATTATTAAGCTTGTAAGTTCCCTCTTCTCTGTGTGTTTGGGAAGAAACAGAAATTATATGTGCAAACCGCTCCTCAATCTGAGTAAATTATGCAATTGTATTTTCTCTGTTCTGTATAAAAAAGGTTTATGATCCTAGTTTCTTTCTCTACAG
>NW_015388047.1:8949-12543 GCF_001527695.2 Protobothrops mucrosquamatus
AGAGTGCATGAAAGAGAGTTGATATCCTTTGGCAGGCAGCTCTTTCAACCAGAGATGAGAAGTAACCAAAATCCAAGCAAGAGTTTCAGCTCCCGAGCAGGGAGGCAGCATAGGTAAGATAAGGAGCACAGGCTGTCTCAGGTGGGTAGGGAAGGTCTTGGGAGATCTGCTGCATGTCTCATCACTGAAAATGCTGCTTCGTATTTCAGTAGGGAGGATTTTCAGCTCCTGAGGGAAGAGGCAGCATGATAAAGAAAAGAATGCTGGGTGCCTTTGGGGTGGGGAAAAACATTAAGAAACATTGTCTTCTTGCTAATTATCCCAGCACCATGGTGAGCATTCACAAGACCAGAGTAGTGGAGAAAAAGGACTATAAGATTTGCTCTTTTACAGTTTCTTATGAATTGAGTTCCAGAAACCTTTTTTGCCAAATGGGCTTACTTATCTGTTTGGAATCAAGCTGAAGTAAAATCATAAGCACAATTGCTGTCCCCCCCCTTTTTTTTTAACTTAGCGAATGCTGTGTTTAAAACTAAGTTGCTAATCCCAATTGTAGTCGCTAAATGAGAACGAGCTGCATTATTCTTACAGACTGTTAATCATGGAATACTGAAATGAACTGTTCAGTCACCTTTTGTTAAGACATTAACTAGCTAATGGAATTCTTTCTGGGGCCCTCCTTTCTCTAGGGAATCAACATGAAATGGAAGAATCTGAGTTATTTCTGTTAACCAAACTCATGTAGAAATGTGTATGGTTTTATCCTGTGGTCTCTTTTATTTTGTCAATAAATTTTCCATTTGGATCTTTTCCTTCAACAGAGGTTTGTGCAACACATATTTTTGGTATTTATTTGCTAAAATATTAACGTTTTAATGATTCTAATTTTTCAGGATAAGGAACCTCTTCGGATTATACCACTGAAAGAAGTTCATAAAGTCCAAGAATGTAAATAAAGGTGAGAATTGTAAAGGTATCAAACCCTATGTAATTGGAGTAAGAAGAAACCCTGGTCATGCTATTTCTCATCACAATTTAATACATTTCATTTGCCATACAATTAAATTATAAAGTCAAATTATTTGAAACGTGGGATATTTTAACAGGACAAATGTAGTCATTTGTATATTATAATGAAAGTTCAGGAAGGTGGTGGTTGTGATTGAAAACTAAGCAAGATTAACCCTGATTAGTGCTTGGATGGAGGCAGTGTAGGAATTTCAGGGCTTTTGATTAGATTGGGCAGTTTTAAAAAAAAGACAAAAGCAAACCATTTCCAAGGAGTGCTTCCCAAAAACCTGCAGGAAAATAGTCACCTTGAACTTGAAAGGATTCTTGCTTTTTAACACATTTAAAATGGTCTGGTTCATTAACTTACCAGGTGATTCTGTTATGACATTATAAAATTTCTTAGGATATCTCCTATGTAATTTTTAACCTATGCTTGTCTTGTTTAACTTGAGGAATAAACTTAGTTACGATTCAGCAGTGGGCATATTTGCCTGGAGTTTACGAAAGAAGGAGACAGTAGGTAAATCTGGAAGCACTGGAGTATGTTTTTGCTTTGCCTTTGTCTGATTATCATCCTAATGGAGGTTGTGCCAAAAAGGTGATAATAATCTTCGTATAGCCTAAACACTAGCCAGTCTGATCATAACTTTAAATGCACTGGCTATAATTTGCTTATCTAGAGTCATAATAATGTAACTGCTTTGAGCTGGTAGAAGAAGAAGGGAGGTAGAGTACATTACATGCTATAGTGTACAATACATGTTGTTCTCAAATTACAACCATTTGTAGTGACTGTTCAAAGTTACAGTGGCACTGAAAAAAGTGACTTATGACTGGTCCTCCCACTTACACTGTCATAGCATCCCCACAGTCATGTGATCAAAATTTGGGATCTTGGCAACCAGGATGTATTTCTGATGATTGCAGTGTCCTGGGGCCACAAGATCATCATTTGTGACCTTTACAGCCAGTTTTGACAAGCAAAGTCAGTGGGGCAAACTGGATTTACTTAACAACTAAAGTAATTTGCTTAACAATTAGCAAAATCAGGCATGATTCACTTAACTAATCAGGCATGATTCACTTAACTGCCTTAACAACAGAAATTCTGGTCCCAATTGTCGTAAGTCAAGGATTATCTGTATAGTGCAGGTGGTCCTCATTTAACAGCTATTTACAGTTAGAATGCTGGTGAAAAAATAGTTTTGTGATCAGTCCTTGCATTTATGATCTTTGCAGCTCCTAAAGCAAAGAGAAACTGAAATAAGATCATAAGCACACTAGCAGTTTCATTTAGCTATTGCTTTGCTTAACAACCAAAGTTGCTGCTCTTAATAGTGATCATTAAATGAGGACTACCTGCATGTAATTTAATTATTTTCAAAGCAGATGTTTTAAAACTGTATAGAATGCATTTTTCTGTATCAGAAACATGAGCTAGAATTTGATTTTAACAATGCATACATTTACATTTTGTATGTTTTCAGTGATATTATGATGAGAGACAATCTTTTTGAAATTGTAACAAGTTCTCGAACATTTTATGTACAAGTAAGTCTTCTGTTTGTGCATTTTATGTAAGATACCAGACTTCATTTCCTTTCAAATATATAGCCACAGCTAATTTAATTTTACAAATAAAATGAGCGTGAACTAAGGGTTCCCAATTTGTAGAGAATTATGGGGAACATTTAAAGTTTGAGAGCATTTAGTAGGTGTTTTCACAAAATGTCTACTGTGGGGAAACATATCTATTCACAAAATGGCTACTTTGGCAGCTGGCAATAAAATATCCATTTATCAGATGTTAAGCTGGGAAGATTGCTCCCTACCATAGCCATCCAACTTCAACACAAAGTTGCAAAGGAGTTGATTGCAAGCATCCATTACTTTTTAAAGAAAGGCTTAAGAAACCGAAGTGGGACCCAACCATTTTTACAAATAAGTCATATGTCCATTAAAAATATTGTTAGGTCAGGGCAGTGAGCTTCATAAATGTCAAGGATGGTGCTATGGAACTATGTTGTCCCCCGATTGGTAACAAATATCCCAGTAGTAGAACTGAAATTGATTCTCATTCCCAGGTTAGATCTTCTGTTTTTTAGAGTGACATAACTGGTCTAATGAAATGCTTTGATTAACATCTTAAAAAGCCTGCTAGAGGATTTTTCCAGTGTTGTGCTATGCTAATAGAAGAAAATATATGTAGCTCAGGTTGAACTATGGAGTCCTTGGTACTCTCTGAACATGGTTGTTTGCTTGCAGATATTTCATTACCTAATTAGGTAATATCTTTAGTGCAAATAAGTGTGGGGTTTGGTTCCTGTTTATATAGAATAGCTTGTCCTGCCAGTGTTGGTTGATTTTTCTCCTTGCTGTAGTTTCTTGCTTAGGGTATTATTTTTCCTTAATTATTTATCTGATATTAATCCGTGCTTATCTGGATGTTGGTTGCTGGAGAGGATGGGTTCTGGTCTTTTTGTTTCCTTCATAGCTTTTTAATTGTCTCTTTTGGATGGTGTGAAAATGTGGTTTATCTCTATGTGTCTATTGATGGCTGATTTGTCTCAATGCCAAGCAACC
>NW_015388047.1:12834-24817 GCF_001527695.2 Protobothrops mucrosquamatus
GTGCTTATCTGGATGTTGGTTGCTGGAGAGGATGGGTTCTGGTCTTTTTGTTTCCTTCATAGCTTTTTAATTGTCTCTTTTGGATGGTGTGAAAATGTGGTTTATCTCTATGTGTCTATTGATGGCTGATTTGTCTCAATGCCAAGCAACCAAGAATTCCCCAGGATTTTTGGATTTAGCTTGATTTAGGATGTTCACACTTTCCCAGTTGAAACTATGGTTGAGTCTAACCTAGGGGTGTCAAACTGCCGGCCTGTGGGCTGGACGCGTCATCCCGGAAGCTGCAATGGCAATGGCAAAACTCTCCTGATACGTCTCGCGATGTCACATGATGTCGTGAATTTGACATGTCTGGTCTAACCCATGTATTGTAAGATATGACTCTAACCCATATCTTCTGTTCTGTCCCAGCCTACGTGAGTCCTTGTTAAGCTCACAAGGAGAAACCCCTCTTCCAACAAGCAGGCTGGAACCGTAGGAAAAAACCAATCCCCTTTTATTATTCACAGACCTGAGTCAATGTCCAAGGCAAACAAAACACAGTTCACAGAAACTTGATCCTCAACACAAACGGTTGCCTTCGGCAACAAGCACTTCCCACACCTTCCCTTGTATTATGCAGCCAAGGCGTGGCTTCCTAATGCCTTCTCCTTTGCCTTTGGAGCCGCCCCAGGCTCCTCGTCAGACTGTAAGTCTTCGAGCTCCTCAGAGCATTCCTCTGACTCTGATGTCACTCCAGGCCCTCCTCCTCCTCCTCCTCTGATTCCTCTGACTCAGCTGCCGGGTCCACTGGCTGGCGAGGAATCACAACATCTTCTGACTTGTAGTCGGTGTTCCTAGATGTGCCTGTGTATCCTACATAGTGGCTATTGCAGTCCTTACACTGTATGTTATAGATCACTGGTGTCAACACGTCATGTATCGTGACTCTTTTTGCATTGCTGCAATGGGGTGGGCACGGCTTCAGTATGATGGGTCACGGGCCGGCAGTTTGAAACCCCTGTTATAAATGATTCCTGTTTTTTTTTCCTTTTTCATTGGACTGCTTGGTTTACTTAAGATGTTTTGGAAGGTTTTAGTTGGTTTGCGTGCTATGGTGATGCCTTGTCATTACAATGGTCTGTTGGTCTGTTTATGAGAGGTTTTTTTATTATTTATGCCATAGCAGTGTTCTTCTTTTCATTATAATTACTTGGGTTTTCTCATAAACAACTTTCTTCTTTTTCCCAATGATGTTTGCAATATCCTGTTTTCATTCCTTGCTTAGAACAATAATTTCAGTGCACATTGAGGTTAAATTAAATAACATACTGATAAATCCTCTTCAGTAGTTAAGTTGGTAACAAGGAAGCTGTAATAACTATTAATGGGCTTTTCATATTCCTATTCATTGAAAAATATTTGAAAATAGCTATGGTCACCTGCCAGGATTTTTCTTTACAGGAAGTAGAAAATTGCTTTATATAACTATTTCCAAAATAGTGACCGTGATGTCATGAACTATGCTTTAAATACACTATTGTAGTAAATCCTCATCTTTTTCATGAAAAGTCTATTTCTATCAGTCTAGATTAAATGTTTTAAATTCATTCATGAGGAAAATGTTTGATATATTCTTAGGTTGTATAGGTAAAATACGTTTAAATCTAAAACTGAAATCTTACAACAGTTTCATATTATTCTTATTTTAGGCCGATAGCCCAGAAGACATGCATAGTTGGATTAAAGCAATTTCTGGTGCAATAGTAGCCCAGCGGGGACCTGGAAGATCAGCAGCTTCCATATGTTTTTAAACAACTTAAATTATGACACTTCAGCAGTAATCAGTACTGCACTTATTCTTTTTTTAGTCAACCCTTTCCTAGATCTGGGGTAACACATTTGCATGAATTACAACTTGCATAGACTGTTACGTTTTTGATTCAATGCTAATCTTAAAAATACTCGTATTTCTGTCTTTCTGTATTATCTTAATATTTATATGTTAAACTCTCCTCTCTTAATTTGACCACAAAGAAATTTGTGAATTTATATGATCGTTTTCTGAATTTTGTGCTGGAGACGTCCCTAAACTGATTTAAAGCACCTTGGAATAGAATTCTTTGTAACTTTCAGTTTACAGGCCTCTTAGCACAGAACTAATCTGTGCTTTCAAAAGGATTCTAGATTTCCTTTTTGAACAGCTGGACTTACAATGGCTAATATTGCCAAACTGTTATAAGTGTCAGTAATTATGTAATTGTTCCATAGATCAGGGCTTTTCAACCAGTGTACACGTACCACTTGTGGTACATTAACAAGTGGCAGGCGTTACACAGCCCTGTCTAGCCAAGTGTAGTGGGAGAGGGAAAGAGCCAGCACATGCAAGGACTTACTGTGAGAGAGTCCTCTGCAGCAGCAGAGTTGCTGGGGTGAGGCAAAGGCCCCAGGCTTACTTCTTGCTCACCCTCCCCCATGAGAGAGGAGGAGGGGGACAGAGACAGGAGAGGCTATAAAAGGAGGCAGTTTGGGTGGGAGAGGGAGAAAAAAAACAGCAGCCTTGGGAGGAGGCATAGTCAGCTCTAGCTGCACTAAAAGGAAAGAAGAAGGAGGAGGAGGAGGATGGGGGGAGAGGAGAGGAGATCAAGCAGGCTGGCCATGAGCTGATCTACAACTGCTGTGGCAGCCACCTGTGCTGGCAGCAGCAAACAGGCAAGAAATGCAGTGGGGGAGGGGTCGCCTTCCAAGAGGAGTGAAAAAAGGCAGCAATGGCTGGAGGTGAGGCAGGGAGGGAGGGAGATGGAGAGTGGAAGGATTCTTATGTGCTTTTGTGACTTTGAAGTCCTGGGATTTGTGCAATGTGGGCTTTCTGTTCTTAAGGAGTGTTTGGCAATTTCTATTTGGCTGATGGCTCCTGTTAGCTTCTATTGCTCTGCTATTGTTAGCTGTAAGTTTTGCTGCAAGGGATTTTGAAGTATTTTCTCCTGAATGGATTTTGCCTGTAGCATTCCTTTACTTAAGAATGGAGCCATTTGGCAAGGCAGCCGGCAGCCAGTGCTTACTACATTTTTTTTCTTCCTTAAGTGCCAGCTGCTTAACTTTCTTTTCTAGCCCCTTTTCTTAAAGGGGAATGTGCCTTTTTAAGCTAGTTCACTCAGCAGCTTGTCTTTTCTGTCTCTGGAGGCTTTTCCTTGTTTGATGACTATATGGAAGAGAGAAAATATGGGGGGGGGGGTGTTCAAATTCTTCCTTCAGAAGGAGATGGGAATGAGAAAGAGGGAAGGAGGGAAGTTCCGCCTTAGCACTTGGCCACCAGCAGCCCTGCCATTGACTTTGCTTGTCAAAAGGTTGCAAAAGGGAATCACATGACCCTGGAACACTGTGACCATCATAAATATGAATCAGTTGCCAAACATCCAAATATAAATCACATGACCTGGGCATGCTGCAATGGTCATAAGTGTGAAAAATGGTCATAAGTCATTTCAGTGCAATTGCAACTTTCAACAGGTTTTTTGTTATTTTCGGTCATCAAGTTTTTGACACCTTGCTAGGTGGTACTCAAATATTGCCATATCCTAAAAGTGGTACAATTGGTGAAAAGGTTGAAAAGCCCTGCTATAGATAAATAAATAGAAATTATCCTTCTTTGAGAAGGGAGCAAAGAAGAGATCCATGGTACTATCTGGTCAATCCTCGAGTTGTTTTGCTTAAAATAACATTTTCATTTTTCCTTCCCTTTCTAATATTTCATCTTATTTTTAATACTATGTTAATATAGGAACATTAACATATTTTAACAAATGTCATATAGAGATTATGTTACAATGTTATGATAATTCACCCTACAAGCTTTGTTAATATATGTAGAATATGAAATTTCTCTTTTGCCTTTTAACTACTGTTTCTACTGTTGTTCGTCCATCGATTTCGATGAAGACCTTGACATCTTGTGGATTGTGGGACATCAACGGTGTGTCCGTAGATGGCTGATTAAACCGATGTTAGCACGGAATGTTCTGCCACATACTGAACAGAGAAATGTGGACACTGTTGCTTCAGCATTTGCAGCTCTGGCTTTACGGAGTGCTCGCTTCTCTTGTGCCAAGATTGTCCTCCTGTGTTCATATGTCTGGCACCCCTGGTAAACCAGGGTATGCCATGTCGGTCGATCATGTGCCAAGAGTTCCCAAGAGATGGTGTCGATATCCAGGGACTTGAGAGATGCTTTCAGCGTGTCTTTGTATCGCTTCTTTTGTCCCCCGTGCGATCGCTTTCCTTGAGACAGCTCACCATAGAAGAGCTGTTTAGGGATGCGATGGTCTACTATAGTTATTACGAACAATGCAAAAATGTATGTACACATTTTGACCATGAAGCCTATGATGTAGTATTTACATTTATGAAGATAGCCATAATTAGGATATGATACTCTCTAGAAAGTTGAATCAGTTTTATTTTTCAGCACTTCTGGCACCTTCTTTCAGGTTTTCTCCCAACCCATTGAATAGCCAGTCTGTGTGAGAGCATGATACTCAACATTGGTTTTTACCAAGATAAGAGCTTTGTTGGACTAAAGTAACAGCTTGACTCCTTGAAACTGACTACTTGACTACTGGAAATTTTGAAAGACTGTGCAATTGTAGGGAAATATTCTCTTTACAAGGAAAGTAATACTGATAACTAAAAATCTGAGAGAGATAGATAGATATAGATATACAGTAGATGTAGATGACGTAGATGTAGATATAGATATATAGTAGATATAGATATAGATAGATATATTGTTGTATGTTGTTGTATGTCAGCTTGGGCAAATAACATAAATCAAATTGAAGTAAGCAAGGAGAGTGATCACATCAAAAAGTGGACAGGGGTGCAGAAATAAAAGAAAAAAGAGCTATCCCCCATGTCGCAGCTTGTCTAATGATTCTGTTAGTCAATATCAGGTATGCTTAATTTATCATTTAAATTTAATTGGTGGCATATTTAATGAGATTTGATTTGAAGGGTGAGCTGGTGTATAGTTGGCTTGACTTAGCTCTGCCTATTTGATGCAATATCAGCCCAGACTGCAGGAATTGAGACGAATCACTGTGGTTTACTAGACTTATCAAGAGATTCTTCTCCTTCGGTGAGGGATCTGAGTATGCACATCTTAAGTTAGGTTACAGGATCAGCATGAACATTTGTTCATACACAGGTTCCTCCATTGCCTTATCTGAGCTAGGCAGGATAATTATATGATGTAGAGAATCTGAAGCTCTTTAAGGCTCACAAGCACATATGGTCTCTTTCATGCTTCCATCTGAAAATCTTATGATTTCCATGACAAGCATGGGCAATTTTACTATATCACCAGTTTAAGTATATGTCATTAGCACATAAAGCAGAGCATCCTCATAATTTCATAATTAAGCATTGTGTAAAGATTACGAACGGGGAAGGTTTCTTATGTCTCTGTTCTCATAGTCAAATTATTTTCTGGTAAGGATTGGATTGGTAGCCATCAGACTCACTTATATTAGTGAAGGATCGATCCTTTAGACTTATTTGTGAATTCCAGAATACTCTGAAGGGTTTCCAGGTGAAAGGTTTGGAAACTGCCAAAATGCATTTACAACATCTTTAAATAAATGTTGAGCCATTACTTTCATTAAACTACACTTCATGAGAAAGAATGCTTGTTTTCCATTATATTTTTAGATACAGGTTGCCTGGCTACAATATCTAAATCTAAGTTGGATTATAGCAATTTGCCATAATTGGAGTTACTTTTAAGCTTGGCCAGAAAAATGCAATATTTGTTCTAAAGGAGCTGTACCAATTTCCAATTTGCTGCTGAGCTGTTTGGTGTGACTGTAACAAATTACAAATTTGTATGTGTGTTAGGTCCTAAAGTTCATTCCTTCTGTCCTATATATTTGATCAGACGTTTCGATCTTTTTGAGAAAATTCATTTGCTAGAAATTTGACGCTGCCACCTGAGAAAAGCCATTCTTGATAACAAGTCTGTGAAATTCCTAGCCCGTTGTGTTGCAGATGGCATTTAGCACAATAGATGCTTGTCTCCATTTCAAAATGCATCTTGTGGTCAGATTGGGCTTTTGAATCTTTTTTTCTTTTTCATCTGAAGTTCTTCTGTCCTGTATCTTTTTTGTACACATAATAGCATTTTATTATTTTAAAGATGTGGATATTCTTAGGTTTTCCCAAAATAAGGGTTCTTCTGGTTATGCAGCTTCTACGGTGAAACTATTTTTATTTCAAATTTCTTGTAAAATGTAACATATATTGTATCTTTCTTTTGGGCCGGCCGTTTCATGAAACAAAAGTGGGATAAAAATATTAAAATAAAAATAATAATTCACAGGTGCATTTTTTTCTATAAAAGTAGCTGCCCTTTCACCAAAATAATAAGCTCACTCTTAGTGTGCAAAGATAGCAATTTTATTGCAATGCATTGGAAGCAAAATACAATTTCCTATAATTTTAAATTAATGTAGTGACAAAATTCTTCTATTCTTATATATAGCATAGAATCCTAAAACTTTTCAATTTTGTAGCTCATCCATCTTTAGGGGTTATTTTAAAATTATCCTTTTCTCATTAGTTTAGCAGTTCCATGTAGGCTTATATTGACCCCTTTAGTCTTCAGCAAATTATTCAATTTATTAAAAGTCTGACAAAGTCTTAATATATCATTTAACTCCTCAGACAACAGAAGCTGCCTCATAAAGTGCTATTGGGTAGGAGAAAGAAGGATAATCTGCAATTATTTTCAGAAATAATTGAAGTAATTTTGCTTTTCAGAGCAAGAAAGGATGCTACACTAATATGATAGATTTATACGATTTATATATTAAATACATCCTTCCTGTATGAAAATACAGGTGCATATTTTTCTGTGTAGGTTGACTGTTAGAATTGGTATATCTTCTATGTCAGACTTTAATAAAATAAGAATGACAAACATGTGGAGAACATTTTAAAAGTTAGCTGTTTTCTAATGTCAAATAGTAAAATTATTTGAATAGCACTAATGGTTTTAATAAGAACTCTCAGATATTTTCATAAGGCTAACAACCATCATGAGGAACACAAATCTCAAGTGGGCTTTGGAATTTTTGTATAATGTGCTTAACAAAATTAAACAGCCTGTTTATATCATGATGTATTGGTGTCAGCAAATTGCATAAACACCTAGGAAAAAGCCATAAATATAAAGATCTTGACTACATAAAATGCTGTTTAGACTAATCTTCCTTTCCCTCATCCCCTAATATTGCCTGATGAAGCGCTCTGAAGATCTTAACATGTTGTTTTATTATTTCATTTGATTTTAGTTGCTAGTATAAAAGATAATATTTTTCTATAGATTTGAACCGTTTTATCTACGGAGTAACATGGATATGATTATTATTTTAGGCATCTATCTAGCTTTCATCATTTTAACCAGAAAACATAGTCAAATGGGGGAGGGGGGAATCCCTATTTTTGGATTTGATTCTCATCTTTCAGAAGTTTGAGTGGTCCCACAACAACATTAATCTTCTCCTGAGTTTCGTCCACGCCTCTCTTCTTTCTCATTAAACATCCCTGGTAGCATCGAGATGAATGATCATCTAGTCTACACACTACTAATTTACATTGTAGGTAAACTGAATTGTACTCGTTAAGGAACTTAAAGGAGTTGAATTGGAAACGAACTATATTGTTTCTTGGTGAGGACAGGCTTCTATAAGTAGAGTCTCGTGCGCATCTGAAAAATAAAAAAAAAGTTGTTTCAGGTATGCCTAGACGTTTACTTCAAATATTTTATTACAGCGTAATGATGTATATAATTACTAAATTTCTGCAGAGTAGGCTGACTCTGATGATTATGAGATGCACTAGAGAATAATGGAGAAAGCATATAATATTGGAATATCAAAATGAATAAATGAAACCCAAATTTGGGGCTCGTAAAAGTGCTTCAAGATATGTACTTGGGAGGGAAAGTAATATGTTGCTAGTACAGAGGACTGTATAGTAAGAGCAAGGCAATGGCCCAGTAGTAATAACTATTTTTTTATTTTCAAAATATGTAAAATTGACCATAATCAAAAGAAAGTTTGGTCATTATTATACATTTTGTGACCACTCCATTCAGCCCACAATATCCCTTTATTCTCCTTAGTTTTTCTATATGCGATTGAATTATTTGATATTAGCACATATTTTATCATTTGATATTAACATTTAATATTTGAAAGAAGTGAAATATTTGATACTAAAAGAACATGGCATTGTTTTGTTTGAAAATGCGTGGTTATAGTTTGCAAATGAACCCTGCCCTTCTTTCTATACTGTTTTAAGAAATAAGACATAAGAAGAAAATCTAACTCAGAATCTATGTGGCTGACACAACAGCAATTCCTTTGTGGACAACTTGGGATTATGGTTCTTACATATTTAATACACACTTACCCACTTCGGATTAAGTCATAGGTCAAGGTTCTAAAATCATTACTATCTGGAGACGCGACACATGTGTCTAGGAAGAGTATAACATTTGGATCAGAACTGTGCAGAGTAGCTTGGAGATATAAATTCTGGTTGAGTGAAACGTAGTATGGTGATCCCACAATTCTACGGCTGAATGATAGTGAGGAATAGAATGCCAGAGAAACATTGTAATGGCCAATTTTCCTTTGAGTCAGGTCAATCGCATTGTGAGCAATAAACATCGTCTCCACAATAGTGTTCTGCTTCATTTCACACAAAACATGAAATTGAAAGTTTTTCTTTCTTGTAATAATATAATCGGGGTTGATTGTCTTGATTACATTGTAATAAATTATTGTGTCATTATTCTTCGTCTAAAAAAGCACAGAAAAAAAGAAAAATTAATCATCAGTGTAGACATCAAAATACCCATTAAACACCACCAGTTTAAAGAGTGCTATTATTTCAGAATTATAATAACAAAAGCTATGTTAACAAAAGCCATGTTACCCATTACAATCATTTCAGTAGCCACAACCCTGGCTCTTCCACAACTCAGATGATGAAATAGGAAGTCAGTCTCAAAGACATAAGGATATCAATTTTTTTTCTCCTTTCCAAAATTCCCTTTTTTATTTTAATTGTAATATTGGTTCCAGTTAATGTATTTAAAGTTAAGCAGAACTTCTCAAACCCAATATCTGAAATTAACTTTAAAGTTACATTTTGTATTGTTAGACGCTGTTCCTGTGGCTCTTACACATCCTCAGGGCGGACGGTTCGGAGAAAAGCCGCCATCGGCGCCGGGATCCAACCGGAAGTCACATTTTGTATTGTTGATAAACATAACATTAGTTCATTTTAAATCCAAAACCAGAGTAAATTTTCTTATAATAATAGTTAAGACAGGAAGAGCGACAAAGCAGATAATTATTAGTTTTAACAACAACAATTAATTCTCACCCTTATCTCTGTGTTACAACCATAGAATGGTATATTAAAGTAAACATAATCGCCTCTGATTTGAGTTGAACATTCTCTATCTGAAGAGTTCAGGTAAACTTGCGATGCATTATAACCGACTGAATGGAGAAAAGGTATGCTGATCCATGCACTCATGTGTCCATCAGAACACAAAAGCCCTAAACAATAACACAGAAACGTTAAGCAAAATGCAAATACATCTAATTATTAGTATTATTTTAATTCATGAATCTGTTTTGGGACCAGATCAACTAATTAAGAAATATCTCTTCTACTTAGCCAGCAAAGGAGACTTTCACTTTCCCTGAGGGTAGAAGCATCCAGATAAAATAACACATAGAAAAGTGGGTTTAACAGAAACAATTACGAAATAACTCCATCTTATCCTTTTCAGGAATATGCAGTAAAAGGGAGAGAGAAGTCAATTTGTGTATGTGTTATATTCACAGGTCAGTAATACAAACCACCCAATCATCGATCAATTTTTGGAATACTTAATGTCAGTAAAAGAAGTTGATCAGAAGTACACTCATGGACCTTTGAACTAAAAAAGTAAACTAAAAAAATGGAAGATCACAAGCCTTAAAACAACAAATTGGTTTCAGTGAAACTGTACCTAGAATGTCAAATTCCACTTCTCTCTGGAAGCTAAACAATTCTTTTTATAAATGCTTATGTTCTGTATAATCAAAATAATGTTAGATGAGTCCTATCTGAATTCACTTCTTTGTGTATCAGTTTGTACACAATACAAGCTTAGTATTGTATTATCATAATATATTAAGCTCCAATCAAAACTAAGAAATAAACTGTTTTATCATGCCACAACTTCATCCCTACTATCTTTTCATAATTGTGTCAAAGGGTAAATGTCGTGCTTAAACCTTCCTCAATCTATAGTCCCAGCATACTAGGTTGGAGAAGCCAGTATTAGACAATTTGGCCAGACCAGTTATGTACATATATGATTCCAGGACTCTTCAGATTCTTACAAATATATTTTATAACTGAGATTCTAAAAAAGAAAAACTACAATTCTTGCATCTGTAACGCAAACTGGGAAACTGAAAATATAACAAAAGTAAACATCTTCATCAAACTGGTGGTTTAACTGTTCAATTTACAATAGCCGACAGACCTTTTTCTAACATCATAATGACAAGGAGAATATTAAAATGTTTAACTAGCTTTCTTTTTCTTTTTTATTGATTTAGGATTTTGTAAACTTGCCTTCACAAGTTTACATGCAATCAAGAAATTCTATAAATCTGGATCAAGAATCAGAGTGCACACTATGGTCAACTTGAATCCTTGCCACCCAAACCTATGGGACAATATATATTCAAGTGCTATATGTGAAATTTATTTTTGACATGTCAAATTCATTATATGAGACATATACTATGGTATTATAATCTATAGGAACTATGAAAAGGAAATAAATGCAAGATTTCCTGAGGGAAAAATGAAGATTTCAGGGGCTGCTAAGACAGATGTTCAAACTTCTGCACTTCTACATTTCTCATTCTAAATTTCAAAGGTAGACTCTAAAGTAGGAAAAAGGAGTAAGGCTATTATCTAAATTCAGTTTAAAGAGGACTGAAAGATTTACTTAAAATTAGGAAATCAGGAAAGCTCATTTGAAATTAAATATTCATTAAATTATTAAGCAATTATACCAACATTGGTCTTTGAATAGAACTACTTGATTAGGTTAATGCTGAAGTTTATTCGGTTAATGCTGAAGTTTATTCAAAATGATATTCAGGATTGCTGTACTATCTAATAGTACTATTAAACTTTAATCTGTTGCTTGATTTAGACATATAAATGGTGAAAGCATAATATTTTAAAATCGTTTTTAACTTTTTAAATCTTAGGTTTACAATCCCTTGCAGAGTAGAAAGTACTTCTTAGTCAAATGACTATGAAATGCCAGATTCTGGCATTTTGAAAACACACTAAATATGACAGTAGTAATTTATGAATGAGTCTTTAAGAGAAAACAAAGAGAAACCTTTATTCTACTATGCCTGCTGCTACTTTGATCCAAATTGAGGGGATGGGGGGGGGAAATTCATCATCTCTAACCCATATTTTTTACAAAGCAAATAAACATGCTTGATTCATATCATGTAGTGGATTCAAATCCTCCTACCACAATTCTTCCTGCCACAATACTTGTGGAACATTTGGGGGCTTATTCCTAGATAACTTAGATAACCTGTGATCTCCAGTGACCTGCTTAACTCTTTACAACTCATCAACTAAACAATATCAAAGAAAAAGAATAATATCTTACTCGTAGCTTTAGGAGCAGTAGTTGGTGTAGTAGGTATCGGTTCTGTGAATACAATAAAACAATTAAACATGATGATAATTACTTTTGTTCAATCTATATACTACTAAAACTCTTGGGTCTGTTGGTTTGTAATCTTAATTGGGTGAATTGGAAAGTATAGGGCAACAGTTATTGAACCGAGGTAACTCATATGGGCTAACTTACAGAATGCTAAGGCCCCTGGAGAAGTTG
>NW_015388047.1:25404-28297 GCF_001527695.2 Protobothrops mucrosquamatus
TTTTGTTCAATCTATATACTACTAAAACTCTTGGGTCTGTTGGTTTGTAATCTTAATTGGGTGAATTGGAAAGTATAGGGCAACAGTTATTGAACCGAGGTAACTCATATGGGCTAACTTACAGAATGCTAAGGCCCCTGGAGAAGTTGTGGCCACTTCAGCACTACTGCGCCTTCCAACTATACTTCCCAGAATCCCAAAGGTTGCATGGCACAGGGGAAGATAGTGTAGCTGTATCCCCACCCTCTTTCCCACCTCCCTCTGGCCTTTGCATCAGTCATCTGGTGGCAAGGCCCAACAGGCAAGTAGTGATTGGCTGCTTTGGAACCAAATCTGAAATCTCTTAGCAGTGATGGGTCAAATGGGGAGAACAAGGGTTGAGTGACCTGAACATATGAGATTGGATTACATATGGTGAGGCTTCTATTGAAATACAATCAGTACAGTTATCGAACAAACGAGTACAACCAAACTGGATTATATCCAGTGGTGGGATTCAAATATGTGAACAACCAGTTCTCTGTGTGGATGCCACTTCTGGATGTCCATTCTGGGCCTGGGCAACAAAAAATTAGCCACTGGTTCTGCCGAACTGGTGCAAACCGGCTGAATCCCACCACTGATTATATCAGTGCTGAAAGAGTTGTACTGAATACTTACTTTAAGGTTTACTTTTGAAATTCTAAATGGCTTGAAAGTAATGTTTGCATCCCATTTACCTATTTTTGAACTTCCTCTAAGCATTTCTCTAAGCACTTTGAATATATTATGTGACATAACTAAAGAGAATCTGTTCTATTGTACCACCTCTCTTGTTTGTGAAGATACAACTGTTACACAGCCACTAGTCTAGCTCCATCCTAAAACATTGTTGATTCTCCCAGTCTAAATATTATATGAGTGATAAGGAGTGGTGTTCTGCTCTGTTGGATCTAATGCCATTTCCAATTTATTGTATTATTGTTATATTGTTGTGTTTTTATTTTGTTTCATTTATTTAAATATCATTCAATTTCAGAAAGTTCAAGGACGGTAAAGATTACGATCTTTGCAGCTTCCCCATGATCATGTGATCAAAATTCAGATGCTTGACAACTGGTTCATACTTATGACCGTTGCATTGTCCCAAGGTCCTGTGATCATCTTTTGCGACCTTCTGACAAGCAAAGTCAATGGGGAAGCCGGATTCACTTAACAACTGTGGCAAGAAAAGCATAAAATGGGGCAAAACTCACTTAGCAAATGTCTCACTTAACATAGAAATTTTGGGCTCAGTTGTGGTTGTAAGTCAAAGACTGCCTATAAAAATGAAGTGTGGAGAGCCACAGACATGACAGTGACAGTTACATAAACGAAAGCATCCTTTAAGCTTTTGAAACTTCAAAAAGATGAGAAAAAAGGTAATATTGATTTATCCCTAATTCAGTATAATAAGAGAGAGAAGGAGAGACATCCTCGTCAGGCTTTCAAGAATCTGTTAATACAGCGAATAGCACTACAGTCCCAATTGGTTTCTTAATCTGCTTTATCCTATAGGGCTGACATCAGTCTTCAAGGCCTGACTGAGTTTTGCCCTCTTTCATTCCTTCAGATGCTAGCTGAAGAAAGTCATTCTCAGCTTCTTTCTCATGCTTTTGCTGTTTCCGGGGCTTAATGGGCAGCTTTCTTTAGGTAAACACTCTGCCTTGTTTCTCCAGCGTCAGTATGTGATTAATTACAATTATTAATGGGAATTGACTGAAATGAATAATTTGTTATTACAAAATGTATAATATGCAATGTGAATAATGCAGAAAACGTCAAAAGCTATTTCTCTGATTGACAGATGAGGCTCTCAGATGCAGACTTACCAGGGGTTGTCTCTATCACTGGAAGAGCAGGTGTAGAATAACCTGTTAAGAAAACAAAGTTAATCAAGCAATGGAATGAATAAATACAGGGGGACTAATATTGGGGGCAAAAAGAGATCATTATACCTGCTAAATGAAATTAGTCTTATTCATCTGTAAAAAAATATTAGAATTTCCACAACTCCTGCAACCAGGTCATTGATTAAAATATTGATAAATAAAGGGAAGAGAACTCTGTAGCACTCAAGACCTCCCCTCCAAGCTTGAGTCATCCATGAGTCTTCTTTTGATACAGTCATTTGGCCAACTGTCAAGCTACTTAATAATAGTACTTGGGCATGTATACTGTATCTATTGCGTTCTCACCACAAAACTAATATTTATTTTTTAAAAAGATACAATAGTTTTTCATGAATCGTCTTTGACAAAAGTGTCCTAATTCTCATTCATTATAACAAGCCTAATCCTCACAACCTGTGGCTTAATATTCTGTTTGAGGAACATTATAGATGTCAAACTGGATGTATTAGCATAATAATAATAATAATAATAATAATAATAATAATAATAATAATAATAATAATAATAATAATAATAATAATAATAATAATAATAATAAAAAAGTTGGAAGAGACCTGGAAGGTCATCTACTCCAACCCCCTGCTCAGGCAGGAAACCCTATACCATTTCGGACAAATGGCTGTCCAGTCTCTTCTTAAAAACTTCCAGTGTTGGAGCATTCACCACTTCTGGAGGCAGGTTGTTCCACTGGTTAATTGTTCTAAGTGTCAGGAAGTTTCTCCATAGTTCTAGATTGCTTCTCTCCTTAATTAGTTTCCATCCGTTGCTGCTTGTCCTTCAGGCGCTTTAGAGAATAGCTTGACTCCTTCTTCTTTGTGGCAGCCCCTGAGATATTGGAACACTGCTATCATGTCCCCCCTCGTCCTTCTCTTAATTAAAATAGACATATCCAATTCTAGCAGCCGTTCCTTATATGCTTTAGCCTCCAGTCCCCTAATCATCTTTGTTGCCTAGGAAGTGAT
>NW_015388047.1:31135-35187 GCF_001527695.2 Protobothrops mucrosquamatus
CTAGCCCATAACCATCTTAAATTACCATAAAGTTCATTTTCTTTATTGATATATCTTCATATTTGTGACTGAAATGTGATTTTGTACTAAGTTTATATACATATAAATTTTCCTTTCAATGTTATACTTTGGGGAAGGAAAATTTCACTAATTATATACACACATACTATGTTTGTGTGTATGTATATGGGTATGTGTATGTATGCGTAATATATGTGTGTGTATATATATATATGTATCTGCATATGTGCATGTGTGTATTCAAAATTAATTAAGGAAGGTTCACGACAAGTATATAATTCTTTGTCTTGAAGAAGCTTTGGTACATCTATTTTAATATATTGTTTTGTAGGGCTATATAATAATTTTATTTGAACAAAAAATGAATAAAATAGTTTATGATTATCTTATGATTATTATTTGACAATACTTTAGTGCTGAAAAAGTATGGGAAGATACAAAATGTCTGTTGTCAGGTATAACTTTAGTTATCTATTTTATTGAATTCTGACATTGATTCATAGAATATTGTTAATCTTCTCTCATTTGATTCAGAATTGCCTCTCTAAGTGGCTTATAGCCCCCCCTCCACAGGCTCCCTACATGTTTCTTCCATTGATCCTTAACACATGAAATGCAATAAGTGATATGAATATAAAAATCAATTACTGGATTACATTTTTGATCACTCATTAATGCATGGTTATAGAAAATAAAAGTATGAAATTTCTTACCAGGGACCACTTCTGGTGTGGTTGCTGTGGTAGTTGTTTTGATACCAGGTTGAGCTGGAGTAGGTGGAGCTAAAAAAAACGGGTCAGAACATATTTTGAGATAATAACAATGAAGCCAGGCATGAAATAAAGTGTATAAAGTAAGGGAACTACCTTACTCCCCAGCATGACACTGTTGATGATATCTTTAGTAGTAAAGTGGTTATATATGTCCACTTACTAACGAAGTATTTTGCACACTAGACATTTACAATGTTTATAATATGAAACAGCCTCTGTCATGACTTAATGAAGTCTTTTTTTCCTCAGTGATGTATCCTCAAACTACAATGGCTACAGTAGCCTATGAGTTAATAGCCATAGCCTTGGAGCCAATAGTTTCACTGAACTTCTATATGTAGAAAGATCAACACTGAAAAAGCTATTTTTTTAAAAAAAAAAAATCCAATTGGAAGTTATTGATGCATAATAGTTGATTAGAAAGTTTCAATTTTGGAATGGAAAAAAAAGAAGTTGGTTATTCATTAAGACTCTTCAATAAGACCTGTTCATAAAGAAAATAAATTTAAATATCACTCCTATTGATTTATTTTTCATATTACTCTTCTATTTATCCAGTCATATGTTTCAGTGAATAATGAACAAAAACTAGAATAACTGTCCCTTTATCAGATTTAGAATCATCTTCATCACATGATCTTGATTCTATGCCTCTGTTTATACAACCCAGGATTGTATTAGCTTTTTTAGTGGCGGCTGGACACTGCTTACTCATATTCAAGTATCTTTTGTAGTAATCTGCTTATACATATCACTTAGTTACTAAGGAAAGATCTTTGCATACTAAAGATTTAAATGTTTATAATATGAAACAACCACTGTCATGACTCAATGAAGTCTTTTTTCCTCAATGATCTATCCTCTTATCAGTGATGGCTGGATTAGTCTTTGAGATGACAGCCACAGGTATGGAGCCAATACTTTCCCTGAACTTCTAGATGTAGAAAGGCTAATGTTAATTAAGCTAATTATTATTATTATTTTTAAAAAAGAAATCCAGTTGGAAGTTATGAAACCTATCATTGATGCATGTAAGTTTATTAGAAAGTTTCAGGTTTGGAATGGAAAAAAGAAGTTGGCTGCTCACCAAAAGTTGTTTCCCTCAAACCTGTGCATAAAGAAAGGATATTTAAATGACACTGTGTTGATTTTATCGTTCTTCCATTTATCCAGTCATATATTTCAGTGAATAATTTATAAAAACTAGAATAACTGTCTATTAGATTTAGAATCATCGTCATCATCTATTTACAGTCAGAAATCAGCTCTCTGTAGATAATACATATAACTACAGAGAACACCAAAAAGGTAATAAACAAATCCTATTTTTTTCTGATCGAATTAACTGTTCCTATACATACACAATATATCCACACACACATGCACATACTTTTAAAGCCTGTTTTTAAGGGGGAACCTAGATTACTAATTCCTAAAAAGCAACGGCTAGGGGGAAAATCTACCTTTCTAGAAATTTCTGGAGACAAGTGTGCTCCCATGGAGAGCTTTCTCCTGTTCTGACCTACTCATGGAATTTGACAATCAGTAATTAGCCAATTATCAAATAGCCAATTACCAAGTCATTTAGAATGGGCAGCATATGAGACATGTGTGGCTGTCTCTCCCAAAAGGAAGAGGCATATTCAATATTTCATGTATTTATGTCTTTCTTAACACGCATGGAAAAACACTTGGTTGCTTCCAGGAAAATGCCAAACCAACGAGGGATATCTTCACATAGAAGCAAGGTTTGATGCTTTTCCAGATCCACCCATGCATTGACATAACAAGAGAACCAAATGCAATTCATATCCAGCAAACAATAAAGAAAAGTAAAATGAAGGTTGACTCAGCCTTCCATCCTACAAGATTGTAAAATGAGGACCCAGATTGTTGAGGGCAATATGCAAATAATGCTGACTTTTCTAAACCTCCCAGAGAGTGCTGTAAAACACTATGGGGTGGTACTATTGTTATTGCTAAAGAAAAAAATACTTTTTCACTACTGAATATTGCATTAATATTCTGTGGTTTAATATCCAACTAACTGTTTCTGATTTTGAGGTAAGAAATACTCTGGGACAGGGGTAATCTGGCTCAGGAATTCTGGGAGTTGACATCCACGAGTCATAAAAGAGCCACGTTTGCCTACCCCTGCTCTAAGATTTCTTCTATAAGGGTGTTTTTTTTAATCAGTTATTTAAATCACTCACACAGAATAGCTGACCAGAAAAAGTTGGCTTTAAGACATGAAAAGGAGGTTATGGAACTTACCACTTGTTTCTTCAAGATGAACTGTTCAAAAAATAAAATTAAATAAAATTATATGTAAATGATATTACTCATATTAATTGTCGATACTATTATAACCAGTCATTAAAATCTGGTGTGATTACAACTAAAATGTGATAGTGAACTGAATTTTCTCAAAGCCATCATGAGGGTCAGTGTAAAGGCAGAATGGAAGGAAGGAGAGAATAATAAAATAACAAAGGCAGTAATATGGTCACTTACATTCCCCAGTTTAGAACATTCCCACCAAATAATACACCACACTTTCCATATGTGATTTTGTTTTGGGATTGGAATAATGAAAAATGATTGATCCTGAAATAGACATCTCAGCACATATACCTGCACAGTAATGTACAACTGAATGCTTGGCAGTTAAAACTTATTTACACCTCAGAGTAAAATGGCAGGCATTTCTCCAAATGAAATGGGACTGAAGTTCCCAGAAACAAGATAAACTATCTATAGTATTTAGAGTTTGGTAATATTGTTGAAATCTCTGGACTAAGCTTGAATGTCTATCATATTTTAATGTAACCCTCTTGAATTGTATAAATTGTTCTTAATTCCTGAGCAAAGAGTAAACATGACAATTTATGATCGATTGCACAGGTAGCCTGGATTTGGCATTTCTGACCACCTTTCAAGTTCTTCCCAAGGACCTGGGATAGGCAGATGTGGATGTTTGATTGTGTTGCATATATTGTTGCAGGATGTATGTTGTTCCAAGTAAAGCTGCTTTTTGCAATTGACTGATGATGAATTTATCAGTGCTGATGGTGTTCAAATGGTGTTCCAGTTGTTTTGGGATTGCATCTGTTACTATTGGTACTACCTTTGCTTTCTTTTGCCATAGTTGTTCTATTATTATTTTGTTGATTATTTAGTTTAGTTTACTTATTATTTGCAAACAATATTTTTTTAAATCTCTTGGAAAACTATAGATTGAGAGTACAAACATATTTG
>NW_015388047.1:35192-41155 GCF_001527695.2 Protobothrops mucrosquamatus
AAACTCCTTCCCATTCATTGTCTTCTCAGTTCTAAACCTTAGCAACTTTAAGTTATCTGGGCTTTAGCATGCTGGCTGAGGAATTCTGGGAGTTGATGTCCAGACATCTTAAAGTTGTCAAGGTGAAAAACACAGCTCGAAAGGACAGAACGATTGTACTGATTAAAATAATTTCAAAATGACCACAATTGTCATAGATTGTGAAAACATTTTTGTCCATTTGAAATAAGAACTTTATAAGGCTAAAAAGAAACAAAGGAAGCCACTTTCAGTTTAAATATGTATAAGATTCCTTTGATGAGACACACATGTGATTCTACATAATGAAGAGGTGAGGGTAATGTTGATGAAGGTAAAAATAATAATTTTTAAAAAATACATAAATAGAAACAAAACAAAACAAAAATCCTTCAAATGTAGACTCCATGAACCACTAGGTCTTTTTCTGCCATCAGTTTTCTATGTTTCTATGGCTGACTGCAGCATATCTACAGATTGAGATTGTATCATGGGCAAAATGATTATTGGGCAGCCATTTATAAAACTTTGTCATGGAGAATTTAGCCAGAAAGCAAACTAGGGGAGGATCTTCTTGTCATTGCTGTGGCCCACCAGAATACATCTTACAATCCTACAGCTTCAGGTTGCACTGAATTGTAATTATGTTTTGCTTGTTTTAAGGACTAATGAGCCCAAGAACTCTTCTCAGAAATAACAGCAATATTGGATTTTGGATGCTTTGCTTTGTGTGCCACAGGGCCATGCAAAGTATTTGAAAAAGGCCCAGTGCTAATATATAATTAGACTGAACCAAATGCAGAAAACTGTCTCTGTCTAAGTGTGCATCTACAGGAACATGCAACATTTCCTCTGGATTCACCAATAATTTGGTGATTTGGCATGAACCTTTGGGCTGAGACAGCTGGAAACATTTTTCAGAGCAGCTGTGTGAACTTTGTAAGCAGTCCATTTATTTTAACAATCTGAGCAATAACATAATATTGTTAGTGTTGAAGTCATCTTACAATATACATCTAGTAAATGTGTAGCATAGCCTCCTATGGGAAAGTCATTTCCTGTGCACCATCTTCAACTGAAGAAGACCAAGGAGGTCATATATGTCCAGAAGTTCACAATGGAATGGATTAAGAGCTCTGGGACTGAAGGAGGCTCGGGGCTGTGGCTTGCACATTCTTGCTCTAGAAAGTTCAACAAGTCTACTCTTCCTTGCCAAAATTTGAGAGTTAAGAAAGGATTGTAGAAGAAGCCAGAATATTCTCTTGTTGCTTGCACACTTCCTTCTCTTACGGTCCCCAGAGGTGGCAAAGTCCTGAGTACATGCTATCAAAGGAGGAAGGAGTATTGCTAAAAAGCTCGTTCCCAAATCCCCTTTTAGTCCTAACTAGAAGGAAGCAAAAATAGAAATCATTAGGGCACAGCTATAAGAAGTAAAAGTGCGCCTTTTCCTGTTTTATTTTCTGTGAAGACCGAGCATTAGGCATCATTATATTAATCAAAGATCTTGCATGTCTTATAATATTGCCTACATTAGCTGCATTTGACTTGCCTGTCTTGAAATTCATGCTATTGGCCACTCAGTAAAAGACTGGTGAAATAAAAATGTCTGGAAGCAAGAAAATTCGAGGCATTCTGCAATAGGTACTTTTAACAAATTAAAAATTTGCAAATGAAGCTCACATACATCTTGTGGATATTTGCATGTCAGTTGCTTGCTGAGACATTTTTGTTCTAAAAAGTATTCTATAAGGCTGGCATAGCCAAAACTAATTTTATGGATTATGTTATATAGATGTTCTATTTACCTGTTGCTGAAAGTTCACTTGGCAAGGGAATTACTCCTTTAAAAAGAAGATGAAAAGAGAAAAAGATAAAGATGAATTGTTTTGCAATAACCTCAAATGTAGTGGAAATTGTGTTTTGGAGTAGTTTGGTCATATTATGGTATTTGTGTATTTGTGTGTGTGTGTACATGACCTTTAGGGAGTAAACTATTAGAAAGGCAGCATAAATTTCTCTTCACTAAAATTGTCCCTGCTGGTCAATCATCAGCAGAGCACTAAAAGCTTTGAAGACTTGCACAAGTCTTCCACATCTGTGGTAGAATCCAGGAAAACTCTGCTCACAGACACATTCACTTTAGTAACATCTAGATCAGACTGTTGTAATGCATTCTACATGTGGTTGCCCTTGAAAAGTATCTGGAAGCTTCAGCTGGTAGCATGGGTGGTTATGTGTGCTCCTAGAACAGCACATGTCACCCCTGTGCTCCATGAGCTGGATTGTTGCCAGTTTTCTTCCTGGACCACTTAAAGGTGCTGGTTTTAAAGTACTTCGTGTCTTAGTACGGTTATCTAAGGTTATCTCCCCAACTACATCTGCCCATTCCATTAGATCTGGAAGAAAGGGTATGCTTCAGATCCTGTCTATTAGGGACTTAAATCTGGCAGATTCTAGGAGATAGGCCTTTTTGGCCATGGAGCATGTTAATGGAACATTTTCCCCCTGAAGTGAAGTTAGCTCCATCCCCCCCTTTTTTTCCACAACTCCCTCAAGACCTGGCTTTGTTATCAGGCCTAAGGTCCCAGGGAAGTTTGAAGTTTTTATTGCATTTATATCCCGCCCTTCTCCCAATGGACTCAGGGCGGCTTACAGCCAATTAAAAACAGAACAATCAATACAAATCAGGGATATCTTAAGATTGCTCTAGTATTTTGATTAATTTACTCTCTCATGAAAGAAGGCAAGTGTACGTGTCTTAGGATTGATCAGTGGGACCAGAGGTTTAGTCTTCTGAGATTTTGGACTCATGCTGGAGCCCATCCTCAGGGGACTTCTCTCTAACAGAATGTGGTGTGAGAGAAGTTCCCTCAGGACGGGCTCCACACGAATCCAAAAGCTTAAAAGGTTAAACCTCTGGTCCCACTGATTGACCAGACCTTCAATCTAATCTCTCCTCTACTGTTTGTATTTTTAGGAATAATTGTTTTAATCTAAAATAAATAAATAAAATAAATAAATTTGAAGTGGCATCTTTGTAACTCACAGGGAAAAAAATATCACATTATTCATCCCCCATGCATTGTTACTCAGATGTTTGGTTTGTGATTAATTATGTTTATGGAAGAAAATAAGACAAGAATTTTAATCTGCAGCTATTGGTTACTTGGGAGAATTAGAATAGACAGAATAGATTTCTCCCACCCTTTAAATTTTTAACTCCTTGCCTACCTTTATTTTATTGACTTATAGTCAAATCCACTTTTTTTAAAAAAAAAAGTAGAACAATACAATGCTGATCAAGTTAAAGGCAGAAGAAGTCTAAGGCTCTTATGGATAAGCCTTCTGTTAAATGATGATCAAGCTCAACACTTCATGATGGCAAACACAATCAAGCTATCTTTACTATTCTCCTGAAAATTTCAGGTGGTAAGAAATATGTACTTAAGAAGGTAAGAAAGATGTACTTAAGAAATATATATGATCAACCCAGGCAGGAGAGAAGTGAGAGTACAGGTTCTGTGTGCTAAGTCTAGTAAAGGAAATGATGGACTAGGATGTGTGTTGCTGATTCCATAACTGACAACAAATGCAGAGGAAATATTATTGAATCTTCCTTTTTTCCTCCTTCCTTCATCTAAACTGAAATATTCCTTTTGTAACTCACATAATCAGCAATTGACCTTGAAATCTTTTTAGCCTGGGTTACAAGCTCATGAATTTGATGTATTTAGAAAGTAGAAGGCAGAAGGAAAAGAACTGAATATTTGAATTTTGTAATTTGCTTAATATGAAACAATTGTTTTCCCATTTATGCTGGCAGCATCTGAATGAGAGTGATTCATTCCCAACCCTTTAACCTGGTCATATTTCTCAATGCTAAGAGGAAAAAATGAAAGAAAAATTGTGGCAATGAATCAATTTCATTAGTAGAAGAACAATACTTACCAGACACTGTAGATGCTGCTGGGGAAAAAAATAAAATTTATTTAATATGAACAAACACATTGCTACATTTTTGGAGATCCTGTCCTACTGCTGTAAACCTATCATTTTTGTCATCCAACCACAGCTCCCTTTATGCGCTTTATTTAGCTATTTATTCTTCTTAATTGTATGCAGCCAGAATCTGAAGTGAGCATCTGTAGTGATGCACGTATAATCTGAAAAAAATATTAATGGGATTCTAAGTGATACTTATAAATACTGGGACATAAATATCAGGTATTCTTATTCACTTGTGTACTGTAAGTCAATCACTTGATCGCATAGATACTCTTTTCAGTTCAATATTCTGCAGTAGCCTGAGTATAAGTAAACTCAACCCAGGTTTTAAACTGGAAAACAAAATGGCATTTGGTATGAGCTATGGAATTGACTGACTATGTTTATGTGTGGAATTTAATCTACGTAGTCAGAACCAGTCCAGTACTTGGATAGGGATTACCTCTTAATACTATGCCTTTTAGCTAGATTAGGAAGGGGGGGGGAAACTCTGAAGGAAATATCTATAATGTTCCCAAGAAAACTGCAGTAGAAGTACATTCTAGTCATTGTATTAAAATGTCAAGCAGTTCAAATAGTCTGTTTTTCAGTTCTTCATTATTATTTAGCTCATTTCCAACGTTATATATGGAGACAATGTAATAAGTATCCCTTGCAGGGGTCCTTGGTAGTCTCTGAGCACTGATGATGTTACCTGGTTTGGGTAATGAATCGTCTGCAAGAAAACAACCAAGCTCAGAGAGCACCGAGGACCCTTCACTTCAACCTTGAGCTACAAATATTCTCCTTTATTGGTACCAAGTATCTCTTTGCCCAAATCAAACCCAACATATTACCTGTGGCTGAAAGTAGCAGCACCCAAAGAAAGATCAGTGTGTGATCCATCTCAGGGGAAGAGTCCGGAAGAATTTAAAACAGTAATCCTGTGGCAGGGATCACCTGTGAATATATACAGTGTAGAATCTGAAACTTGATCTGCATTTTTTTTCAATAGCTCAGATGAACAGGAAGTGATCAGGAAAATACTTCAAGATGCCAAACAAACTGTGCCAAGATTATAGATGCACATAAATGGCATCTTCCTTATCTTTTAATTTCTACACTTGTTTAATACTCTTATACTGTTTGTTGTGTAAACAGTGTTGAAAATGAGGCTCAGATTTGTCATCCTATTTCCTCTATTATTATTTTTTTGATAAGAGATATTTTCCAGGAAGAAAGGAGGCAAAAATCTATAGATATGAGGTGGTATGAAATGAATTGCAACACTATACCATAAATCCTCCTAGCTACTATGCATAGATGAGAACATTCTCCATATCAAAGGGGATTATAAAATTGTGGCATGTTTGGAAGTGACCACATCTTAAGAGGACATTTTCCTTCAGCTGCGTTATAAAATATGACTCCTGACATTACTTCAGTGAGCTCAACGGGGAAATTGGTTTTCATTTTTTAAAGTCCAAAATACTCCAGTCTGTATTACAATCCATTTTTGATATTTTAAGATCTTTCACATTTATTTTGTGAGAATGCATGAGAATTTGCAATGCAAAGGGAGAAAGATTCTCCTAGACTCACCTAAAGTAAATCATTTTCATTTTGTCATACCTCATCAAGGCTGCATTCTGTGTAACTCCTGCTTAGGCATTAGAACCTAACAGGATTGATTCAATTATACACTCCAAGTAGCAGCGGAACGCATATTCTGCCCCCATCCCTGTCCCATCTCAGAGGTAGCAATAGAGCTAGGTATTTTGGCTGCTAGCAAAATTAGGACTATAACACAGTTAAACACACAGGAATTTGAAGGCAGAGATTGAACCCAAGGTAGTTTGCACACAGATTTTGTGAGAGTCAAAGCACCTGGCTATTAAGCAAATTAAAGTCTGAGTCACAGACTGAAACAGATGTCAAGCTGGGAAAGACCCACCATCAGG
>NW_015388047.1:41201-42231 GCF_001527695.2 Protobothrops mucrosquamatus
AATAGAGCTAGGTATTTTGGCTGCTAGCAAAATTAGGACTATAACACAGTTAAACACACAGGAATTTGAAGGCAGAGATTGAACCCAAGGTAGTTTGCACACAGATTTTGTGAGAGTCAAAGCACCTGGCTATTAAGCAAATTAAAGTCTGAGTCACAGACTGAAACAGATGTCAAGCTGGGAAAGACCCACCATCAGGTGATACCCTCCCAATCAGTTTCTTAGAACAGCTCTTTCACTGTATCTGTAACAAGATTTGCTCCTCCATAAGCATTGTATTGAGAAAGTCCACAGGGCATCTGATTGTGAAAACAGCCATGTCATTGGGCATAGTTTTGATAAGCCATTTGAGGCTGCCTAACACAAGGTAAATAGCTAGGTTGTGGTTCTAGAAGCAATTCATGGGAAAAATAGCAAGTTCTCATTTGGGCTCAAGTGAGATTTTTGGTGTGTGTCTTCCTGTCTAAAAGCATTCTTACCCAGTTAAATGTCTTTGGAAATTCTCAGTCATCCAGGTCATGGTTGTCCCAATGGTGTTTTTTTTCAAGAGGCAACTGGACTTTCTTGTTTTTTCTTTGAAGACATTTCACTTCTCATCCAAGAAGCTTCTTCAGCTCTGACTGGATGATGGGGAATGGAAGGATTTATATTCCTTGCAGACAGATGGTCATTTGCATTCTTTTAGAGAATTGTTAAGGCCACTTGGAGGTTTATCTGTGTCTTCAAGGTCACCTCAGTAGTGCAAATGGGTGTAGAGCCTTCTTGGAACTGCTGAAAGGACTGTGTTGCAGAGAGAAGATAGATGATGTTGTATTCCCCCCCCCGTTAAGAGAGGGCTGTTCAATTTTGACAAAGATAGCCTCTTTGACCCCTCTTTCAAACCCGCAATCCACTCTGCCCAAAATGTGGACTTTGCTGTGTTCAAAAGAGTGGCCTTTGTTTCAAGATTCAGCAGTCCATCTGCATTTAAAAAACAATGCCCACTCTTTTGAAGACAGCAAAGTCCACATTTTGGATAGAGAGGGCCACT
>NW_015388047.1:45078-57228 GCF_001527695.2 Protobothrops mucrosquamatus
AATTTGTAAATCTAAGGCAAACTAATCTTTATCAGCAATAGTGTCTGCAAAAAAAATATTTACAAGGAAATTCACTAGTTTATCTTCATCAACATGAATGTGAACATAGTAAGGGTCAATAATGGCGAAATGTGTTGATGCATAAACACACAACTAATGAACATCAATCTCTGGTCATTTTAAAAACAACTTTCTGGGGGAAAAATATCTTCTAGGTTGAGGAAGATTCTCAGTCCATCCGGATAGAGTTGTGTGGACTTCTTTTCTTGTTGGTTCAAAACATTTTGCTCCTTATCGAAGTAGCTTCTTCAGAGTCAGTCAGACTGAAGAAGCTACTTCGATATGCAGTGAAATGTTTTGAACCAACAAGAAAAGGAGTCTGGTTGTCATAAATCAACTTCCAGATATCTTATAGATAATTCTGCTTAATTCTGCAAGGGTATTGATCCTTTGCTATTCAGTGTATTGTTGCCAATATGTGTAACATGTGTTTAACAATTTGTTGAGTGAAAAGCAGGGGAACACTTAAGTAACAAGCAAACCATGGAGAATTAGTCTTAAATGCATCCAAACGGAAACAGATAAACTGCTTTTTGAAACAGGACTTCACTGCACATGCAATTCCCATGACTTCATTCTTAAAGCTGTTGTTAAAGAATAAGGAAAGATGATGCCTACGCCTTTATTCTCCTTTTCCATATTTGAGAAACCACTGAGATTTGGTTTATAGGAGCATTTTTATTGATGAACATTCTCCATTTTTTGGAAGGAGACCTATTTAAAAGTATACATATCTAAATTCAGCAGGAATAAGGAAATTCCTTCTTTTTCAACTTTGCATCTACTTTAGCATCCTTGACGGGTCGTTGGTGCTCTCTGAGCTTAGCTGTTTTGTTGCAGACCCGTCATTACCCAAACTAGGTAACATCATCAGTGCTGATGATGTCACCTAGTTTGGGTTAATGAAATGTCTTCAAGAAAACAACCAAGCTCAGACAGCACTGAGGATGATGCCTCATTTCAACACTGAGTTACAAATATTCTCCTTTATTGATGTAACATCCTTGTTTTTTTCACTCTGACTAGTTCTTCCAGGGATGCTATGGATTATATTCAAGTATCTGTTTCCACTATTATAATCATTATGCTCTCTATACCCATTTCTTACCAGGGCCTAGGAACATCTAAGTGTGCATCTTTATAGTCAGCTGAATAAATAACCATAATATTATAGGGATTACTGTGGAAAACTACATATTTTTTATATTCTAAAGAGTTTACAATTTATCTTTTTTTTTTTTTTTTAACCTTTCCTAGTGTTCTGTGAAGGTACAGCTGTATGGGTTGCCTTGAGGGACTATCTGATCGAACTTTGACTCTTGGCAAATGATTTGAATAGCTGGCCATGCTGTTCTTTGAGAAATAATCATTAGACTAATTTTCCTGAATTTGCAACATGTACTTTGCAACATGTACTTTGCTTAATATGAACTCATTATCAGTACAATTTCAAATCCACATCAATATTTCTCACATTGTACAATTTTATAATGAAAATATAACTTCTCTTCAAACACTTTTTCTCAATTGATAGTAGAGTTAAGCTAGCCAGACTGGAGATGACTTGATAAAAATTGTAGAACTTTCAGAAACAAGCTTCCTGCTAGAGTTTTATTTAGCTAAATAGCAAGACTAAAGAGAACAGAGGTGCTTGTTGCATACCTTCATCCTGGACTGGGAATGACCGAAGAGACATGTGAACCACATTATACGGAATGAAATCCCAGCCCCATCCCTTTACTCTAGATAGTGCAGTGGTGTCAAACCTATGGCACGCATGCCAGAGGCAGCACTCAGAGCCCTGTCTGTGGGCACGTGCGCCATGCTCCGGAAATGGCAACTGTCCCTCTTCAACGAACCGCCCACTAACTCACTGAGGTCCCACATGGCTGGATGCATCCCAGCACCCATGCGCTCGCTGGCCTCTGTGTGCAGGGGCTGATAGTGTCAGGCAGCAGCCGCCCCGGCCCCTGACTCGCCTTGCCCTGTGACAATGGCACCCCCGCCCTGCCTCCCCTTGCCTTGTGAGCCTCCTGCCCCTGCCCCAACTGCCAGAGATCCCCCTGGATCTCCCCCAACCCTGCCCGGCCCCCACAGGCGTTCCTCCCCACGAGCAACATTGAGCTGGCCACGCCCACCCTGGCCACACCCACTCAATCTGCCATGACCACCACAGCCATGCCCACCCGGTGGGCCACGCCCACCTGGCACCCAGCAATAAATAAGTGGGTTTTGGGTTGCAGTTTGGGCACTAGGTCTCTAAAAGGTTCTCCATCACTGGGATAGTGTGTTCAAGAATATGACAAATGACCATAGAAATATATGCCTAGTATACCTTGAATTGATAACAACTGATAACAACTGGGAAGCTTAAGCAGAGGGTTTTTTTGATGTAGCTTGTATGTGAATGTGTGTGTGTATGTGTCTCTCTGTGTGTTTCTGTGTGCATGTATAATCTAAATGCATAAATATGTTCATGATAACCTGTATAATCCAATCAACATATATTTTTAGATAGTATTCATTTTAGGGGGGAAATAAGCATATTTTCAGGTTGCTACTATAGATGTTAACAAACTTATCAGGTCCTAATTTCCTAGTTTTTAACTTTAATGTAAAAGCAAAATCAACATAAATCACAAAAATTTTAATATATTGGAGAAATATCAGTATTACTGTTGAGGACACAATCCATCCAATTGTGATTAAATCCATCACAATTAACTCAAGCCTTGGTTTATAACACAAGATTTTAAGTCTCACATTATTTCATATGGAATTGATCTTTTCCACTTGTTTTTCAGAATAATTCCTGCAAGAGTCATGACAACAAGTGCAAGGACGGCAGCAGCAACAATGTAAGGTACATGGGAGTCAGGAGTTGCCAAATTTTCCTGGGCTTCCTGCTTTGCTTCTGCAAAAAACAAAAAAAAAAATGATGTTACCTCATCTACTTGAACTGTGATCGAAAAGCATCCTAGAAATTAGTGATCAATTAATCATAAGCCAATATGCATATAACCTGACTGAACATTATTTATCAGGAATAAGGAATACTGCAGAACAGGCAGCATGAATCAGGACTGTGGTTATAACAGTAATTTCAAATTATATCTTGCTTTCCAGCAATTCTCCCAATTTTTCATGCTACTTGCACTATCATCTTGAAAGAACTGAGCGGCACTGATTATTTTTAGAACCATTAAAGAAATTTTGCTTCAGTTTACCAAAGTTTCTGTTCTGAACACCATCCTTCAGAACTTCGATGGGGCCAATAATGACATCTAGGTTCTCCTGATAGGAGCCTATATCTCTCTTGGATCTGAGCAGACAGCCTCGATTACATCTTGAGTTATAGTCATAGGATCTGCAAACCACCNCACTGCAGGTAAACTGCTGGATGTCTGCCCATGAAGGCAAAGGCTTGGAAAGAAAAGCGAAGAGTGTTTCTGTATGGGGCGTAGTGAGTCTGATAAGTAGACTCTTTAACACACCTGCAGAGAAACAAAATAAAGGAAGATTTATTGGTATTAATTAATATGCCAGTACTTGCATTTATTATATTCTAATTTACAAAATGTTCACATTAAAATAATCTAGATGCAATGAATGTTCTGTGTATGGAAGTAAAACAAAAACAGCATCCTGTACAATGCTGAAACAAAAGATACATCCGGTTGAAGTCATTGAGAAAAATCTTAAAAACATCTGAATATGAAATATAGCACTTTATTTGAGTTCCAACATTGGTATCTATGGAAAGGGAAGTCTAAACAAGCAAGAGTGTTATTGTGGCTTTAATGCACTACAAAAGGGTCTTCACTACAAAAGGGTCTTGCCTCTTTTGACATCCCCTCCCCCTTTCCTAGATGCCATTAGTTCCAATAAACGCCTCCTATATTTCAGACAATATTTCTGATTTCTCACAATGGAATTGTTAATATTCAAAAATGCTGAACATGCTTTGGCAACACAAAAAAACAATAAAACCACCGCTGCAAATGTCATCCAATTAAATGAATTTGTATTCTTTCAGGCCAGAACTTTCAAACTACATAAATCAATGTATGGGAATCATTAGTTACAATATGTTCTAGTGGCTGCTGTCTTTAATGACATTAGCAAGTAGTACAGACATTCATGGAAAATCAATGCCAGGTCAGAAGAGGTAAACCTTAACTTTTGATGAAAAAGACTATCCAAACTACTTGCCAAATGATTTGTCAATACACATATATTCTGATTCAGAATTATTTACCAGGAACAAGGAACACTGCAGGGGCTTGGTTTCAGAGCAATGAATAAAACGTTCACATGCAACCCATGTCATTGAAATCTCTTCTGATTTTAATCTCAAGGAAATAAATATATTGCCTTAATTAAATTCTTCAAGGTCAAAATCCACAGATGGCCCTTTGGCTACATGCTACAGACTGCACTCCAAAATGTAGTGGGTGAGGAAAGCCAGAGTTACATTTGATTTGATTTAACTGACACATATGTTTGATGTAAATAAATCCCTTATTTAAGAATTTTCCTTCTGTGGCATTAAAAATGACAGTCTAATAACAATCTGTGATGGTCTATGGGGAAAAAATATAAAATTCAAGAGTCATCTATTATTTTGAGGGTCTTGGGTTGCATATTCCTGGTTTAAATGTAGCTACTGGTTACATAAGGCAGAAGGAAATCAAAAGCAGATAGGGAATGAAAGAAAGAAAGAGAGAGGGAGGGAGGGAGGGAGGGAGGGAGGGAGGGAGGGAGGGAGAGAGAGAGAGAGAGAGAGAGAGAGAGAGAGAGAGAGAGAGAGAGAGAGAGAGAGAGAGAGAGAGAGAGAGAGAGAGAAGTGAACAAATGAGAATGTATGCTATCTGGATCTCTCTTATCAAAAGGCCAGAACTTTCTAGAATACTGCAACTCAGGGTATAATTAGCATGGACAGTCCCAATGAAAGGGCCTCTGGTTATATCAGTTTTAAACCTTTGCCTTTTGTATATATAACGGTAGCAGAGTAAAGATAGAATGTAGGAGATTAAGCGATCTGTATCATGAAGGAAGTAAGCGGGTAGATGGGAATGATGTAATCAACACTTTTGTGGATTACCACATTCAAACCCATAGCAAATGTGAATCCTCTGCAGAAAATTTGATACAAATTAGGAATTCTATATGGGGTGAGAGAAAATTTCTACAGTGACAATGATCCTGAGATTCCAAATGTATTACAATAGGTTTCCTGTTAGATATGGTCTAGTATAATAGTGCAACTTTTCTAGAACTTTTGGCCAGGCATAGTCTTATGTATTGAAGCATTTACTCCTAGAATTATGTTACATGCAAACTCCAAAAGAGAGAGAGAGAATCATGTTGACATGAAAACACAACTGAAATGGGATTGTGAATATTGTTTCTGGTGTGATCTACCTAGAGGGATTGGCCATATTTTAACTATCAAACTATCAAATGCTACATAAATGTTTGGAAAACTAAAAGCAATCAAAATTAATTTCCCCATAAAACCAAATAGCCTGCAAGAGGATGAAGTACTTACCCATTCTTGATAATGTCGTAAGTTAGATTTGTAAAATCATTGTAATAGGGTGATGCTGTACAAGTATCCAAAAACAGCTGCAAGTTGGAATCGGAACTATAGAGATAAGTTTGCAAATATAACCTTTGATTTAATACGACATAATAAGGTACATCATTCACTGGTTTCCAGAAGGATGAGTCATAAAATGTAAGGTTCACACTATATAGGCCATATTGTGTTTCATTAATCTCTTTTGTTTGCCGAGCGATGTATACTGTCTCTATCCAAGTGTGATGAAGCATCTTGCAGTTGACATGCACGAGAAGATCTGGTATTCTTCTTATAAAGTCTTGTGCAGGTGCAATTACTGAGATCTCATTTGAATATGTAATAGTATCAGCATCAACCTGTTTGAAACATGAAACAATTAATATAAGATCCTTTTTATCTGGACCAATCATGTTAGAGATGCTATAAAAATATTGATTTGTGTCAATAGATGTCGGTCAGAATATAGGCATTCCCATATTCAAAACGTCCATGAAAAATTAACCTACACTGAGGGTATAGCTTTAGAAAGAAACCTAAGAAAATAGAGAAATGATTGGCTACAGATTAGAAAATCGGTCCTATCAGTCACTGTGCTTTGAGCTCCTGTTATTTGTCACAAACACATTTCAATTTGGAGCATTGTCCTAAATAAATCCTTGAATGATTGAATGCTCCCTACTTCTGCTTTAAGGAAAAATGAAAGAATTAATGAACGAGTGAGCCATGCAGCAAAAACATTCTAATAAGTCTCCATACATCTCTTCTGGTCCGACATCCATTATATGGTATGTTGAAAATAACATAATATGGTGTTATCTTTGGTCTGCAGTTTGGATCCATCAAGCTGACACTCCATGGATTATAGCCTTGAGAGTTCAGATAACTTCTACTAATTACAGCTTCCATGTAGGTTGGCAGACAAACAAGAGCTGTCAAAGAGAAAAAAGAAATCTTATTCCTGCATTGAGGTACTGTATATACAGTATGACAATAATTTATTATCATCCTTACAGTATGAATCTAACACCATCGGAGCACAAAATAAAAGTTTGCCTGCCGAATCATTTTACATATTCTTAACATTAATAAATATTAATATGCAACTTAATAACTTTTGCTTTAAACTGAAAGTATGCTGGAAAGATGCTTTCCAGGAAACCATGAAAAAAACAGTCTCTGGATCTTGACCACCATACATCACCCATGTCTACATCTGGATACTGAACTTTTGCTTGACTTCTTTTATATCTAACTCCATTCTTAAAAGTCTCTCAAAAACTGAAGGATAATTATATGTCCAAAATGCTTATTCTTTGAAGCACATACACTGAAATCTCAAGATAATCAATAATTTGATTAATTTGAATTGCAATATTTTTTCATGACACTATGATCGTAGTACAGCAAAAAACCTAAAAATCTGTGCTAAGGATCAACTTCTGAAATTTGGCTTGAAGTTAGATGGCAGATCACATGAAAATCAGATATTATTTACTCTAGAACAGGGGTGTCAAACTGCCGGCGCGTGGGCCGGATGCGTCACATGGAAGCCACGCCCACCCCATTGCCAGCAATGGCAAAACTGTCCCGATACGTTGCACAACATCATGTGATGTGAGTTTGACATGTCTGCTCTAGAATATAAATCATAGTTGTCTAGAACTACACAGTTCTTTATTCCAGGGATATTCACATGTTGTTCAACTATCCAATCTGTAGGTGTCATTGCCCATGCTTACACTGTAGGTATCTGGGTCAAAAATATTCTATCTTACAAACCTTCCATCAGGGTACACCAAAATGAAGAATTAAAAACTAAATAAATTGTGTCTCATTATGCCAAAACTGAATAAGATGTTAAGAATTATCATGAAATTCTAAACTAACATAATATTCAAAAGGTCAGTAAATGAAAAATTAATGGCAATTTTATACTTGTGTTTTGATCTGCAGAGATGCTGTAATAGTTTGCAAGGAAGCCTCTTCTTGTGACACTGCTATCAGTATGGAATTTAATCGTCATCATATTGGAACTTGATGTAAAAGTGTGATAGGAGCCATAACAAATTCTCCCAAGCGGTGAACCAGTATGGAGAGGCCCATCATAGATTTCAACATAATCACAACGGCATCTATCACATCCTTCTAGTCTGGAAAGCAAAACAGGAATATAGTCTTTACATGGATATTGTTCAGTTTGTAATTCATACATTTACTCTGATACTCCAAGATGGAGCTTTATTTTTTGTGTGTTAGGTAATAAAATTCTCTCAGAGATTAGTCCTAGTAAAAGGAGATGAAACAAAAATGATCATCAAACTTAGAATTTTCCAATTCATCTAAGTTAGCCATTTTCAATTCTCTTCAACTGGTGAATTGACCATTCATTAATTAATCAATTAATTGTGATAAGGATGCTGGCAGTGATAACGATGACAATTTATAAGAAACAATAATTTGGATAAAAATGTTAATGTGCTTGGTACAAAATTTGAATATATAGACTTTTTATTGTAATGTATAAAATTCCAGAAATTCTCCCCTCTTCCAGAAACTCATATTAACTATTTCATGAAGTTTCCCCTGTCATTTTTTCAGGACCTTTTGAGGCTTGAGAAATCCAAGACTGGATGTTGATTTAAGCCTTCGTCTCCTGTTCTCTTACCACATCCATTTTCAATATTTTTTATCAGCTGGTTTTGATTTATAGCCCAGTAAATATGAACTATTGAAATGATTCTCATATATTAATTGATTATTTTAACAGACTAAAACAAAAATTGATTGGTCCATTTAAACATTTCAAGCATTGCATCAAACTTTGGATGAGTTCCTCTTCATGTGTGGAACTGGACCTATTTCTCTATGTGTAAAAAAAGGTAAAGTTCTACCATGGCTTCACTAATTATCTCTAGCCAAATCTATTCTCTCAAGTTTACCATCTAATTGCATTTTGTAAAATGTGCCCTGAAATTTGAACTCATCTTGATTTATTTAATAAACCAATCTCGGTATCAAGATGCATGCATTAAAAACAGCTTTACTTACACAAAGTTTTGCAAGGTAAGTCTTATTTGGTAGTTGTTTTTAACTTGTATTTCCCATAGACAGTCCACATTGTTTGGATAATTAGAAGGATAATATGGACTTTTAAACGATCCGGATGGGTATCCAAGAAATCCACCACAAGAATGTCTTGACACTGTTACTAAAAAGAAATCAAAGAAAAAAAAACACAGGGCAATTAGTATCATGCAGGATTAGGATGCAGAGAACCACATTATAAAAAGACATCTACCATTGAGCTTTTCTTGAATCCAAATCCAAATGCTTTGATACTTTCCAGCTTTATGTTCTGAAGGAACCACAATGTCTAACTTTTAATCTGGAACATGAAAATCTTAAGGAGAAAGCCCAGAATTACTTGCTTTGTGAGATGTGGAGGTATATAAATTAGACAAACTAATAATGATGAATTAATTGTTAGGTTAGGTGAGGTAGAACTGAAATCCTACTCTCCAAATTCTTTGGATTAAGGATAATTTTGTTAGTAATGCTTTCTAAACAGTACTTATTAGTTCTTAGTTCTTATTAGAAATTAACAGTTATGTGGGTCTTGTTATTCCTATTCATCTACTAAGAAAAAAGGAGCAAATATTTATGATCCAAAATCAGCTTCTACTTATAAAAAGAGAAATGGAAGTCTAACCTTTCCTCATTTATTTCTTTTTCTTAACATAAGACTTAAAGCTAAGAACTTCTATAAAAGGAACTGAATTACTCAGCATTGGAAGTTAATCTTTACTGCATTGGAAGTCAATATCTGCTTTACCAGTGCTATTTTTCTTCCTAAACTAACACTGTGAAGCTTTCTAAATATCTAACCACATGCAGAAGGTTGATTCTCTAAATCAAATTGAAATAATAGAAACAATTGTAATGTAATTAGAGGTAATTTATTTTTGTCTACTGTGTCATTTTTGCTATAAATCAACTGGGAAGAAAAAAGAAAAAAGAAACAATACTAATCCTATATAAAACAGGTCACTCAATGTGTATAAGATCACATGGACTGTGATTCTGAAAATAAGCCCCACTGAACTTAGTGTGGTTTATATATGGGATTGAATTGTTATATATGAGAAATCTGTTTACAATTTATTTTATAAGTTAGATTATAAAAAATAAAAAAGAAATACAAAGTCCTTGACTTACAACAGTTATTTAGCGACCATTCATAAAACAACAGCACTGAAAAAAGTAACTTATGAATGTTTTTCACATGACCATTGTAACATCCCCATGATCATATGATCAAAATCCAGACTATTGGCAACTGACTCATATTTATGACGGTTGCAGTGTCCCGGAGTCATGTAATCATCTTTTGCATCCTTCTGACAAGCGAAGTCAATGGGGAAGCCAGATTCACTTAACAATCATGTTACTAATTTACCAATTGCAGTGATTCGCTTATCAACTGTGGCAAGAAAGGTCATAAAATGGGGCAAAACTTACTTAACATCTGTCTCGCTTAGCAACAGAAATTTTGGACTCAATTATCCTCATAAGTCAAGGACTACCTGTACACCCAATAACAGCAAAATGTGTAATTAAAGTCAGTCAAATCATAGTTTCATGAGGTAATAGTACAAAGGATTTAGAGCAGGGGTGTCAAACTGCTGGGCCGCGGGCTGCTTGCATCACCCCTGCAAAACAAGTCGCGATACATCGTGACATGTCACATGATGCGGCGAGTTTGACACCTGTGATTTACAGGCTAAATATAGAATTTATTCATGGTTTGGGAGCTTTCTTCAATTTTATATCTACAATAAGATTGGGAAGACTGCAGGACAATGAAGTACACTTCCTCAAAGACAGCATTCCACATTGATTTATTTCAAAAAGTTTATATGCTGTTCTGAGCAGTTTACAGTCTTACTATACATAAACAGGATTCAAACAGCAGAAATGTCAATTTAGTAATAAAAGCATAAAATAAATATCTGTAATAATAATAATACATTATCAAATTAATGCTAATACAGTAGTAATCAGTAATACTCATAAAAGAGGAAGAATCTAAATCTCTATGTCTCCATCTAAAAAGCCCTATTGAAATATTCAAGTTTTTATAACTTTATTAAGTCTCAATAGCTTTGAGAAAGACAATCTACTGATAGAAAGTCATCCCAGAGATATCCAGGTTTGGAGCCATAAATATCTTTAAATATGACAACCAGGACTGTGAATTGCAGCTGAAAGTCACCTGGTAACTAAGGCAGCTCACAAAATAGTGTTATATGGCCAAAGTGAAATGTGTTCATAACTACATGAATCTGAGCCTCTGGATTCTGGACTAGCTGTTGTTTCCAAGTGGCTCACAAGAGTCATATGTAAAGTATATTGCAATAGTTCATATGACAGGTGAAGAAGAAGGTATAAATGATTCTGAGAAGTGCCTCCTGATGTAGGAAAGGTCTTATCTTCTGCATCAGGTGAAGTGGAGAAAGCCCCTTTTGATCCTCTAAATTATGAACCAATTAATAAGAGAAGGTGGGAGGACAAAACATTGCCTGGAATGAAAAATGGAATATACCTAGAGTTGGATAGCTTCAGAACTTAGGTTCTATAGCTTATGGATTAAACCTAAACATGTTCTTCCTTGTCTTACTCTCAATTACAAGGTTAAAAAACAGTAATGGTTGAATCTTCATTAACATTCATGTTTCACAGACATACTGATTGATAATAATGTTTACAAATATCAAGTATTTATTTATTATTAATTCTAAGTATTAAATAGATTGTGGGATTGTGATAAAAATAATTCAAGAAATTAGACATTATTTGTTACTCTTGGTCACAACAAGGACTGGGTACCTGACAGTCTAAACTGAAGGAGGATTGAAAGTATATGTTTGAGGCATTCTCTGCGAGTGTAATTTTACTAAAATGTCTCTATACTGGGTTCTTAAAGATTAACAGTTACATATTTCATCATCGTCAAAAGCTACATATAATCCATAACACTCTTAAGAGCCAATAGGAATAAAATGGAGATAAAGGACAATTTTTTTTGAAAGCGCTTTGAACTGTTTGAGGAGCACTTCATGAATCAAAGCTTCCCTCAGGTAATCCTCGCTTAACAACACAACCAAGACCAGCAATTCCACTGCTAAGCAAAGCAGACACTAAATGAGAAATCATGTGACCCTGCCTCTATTTTCTGGCTGTAAAGAGGCAAGATTATGCAGTTTCACATCTGCTTTTGTCTAACCACTCTTCCATCTTTGCAATGCAATGGTCTACCATTCTGAGGTGGTCTACCATTCTGAGGTGGATGAAAGCTGTAGAGAAAATCCTAAAATAGGATTGCCAGGCTTCAAGACAAAAGCAAGCCTTTATAAATCTCTGCAAGTTCCTGCCCTACTCACATGTGTGATGTTACCCTGCTCTTTTTGGAATGCCAGCTTTCTTTCCATTCACCATCAAAATTAAGC
>NW_015388047.1:57875-60249 GCF_001527695.2 Protobothrops mucrosquamatus
AGCACTATTATAGCCAGAAATCAAGAGTGAAGTATTCTCTCCAAATAATCTCTTTTAGGACCTAACATATCATAAAGGTGCTTGTCATGCTACAAGTCCTTTTTCAGGTAGCAGTGAACCCTTTCTTTTACAAAAAAATACATGCTAAAGAAGGACATACAGAAGCAGACATAATTGCTACATTTTCTCCATTTGCTTGGAGAGTGCTAAATATAAATAACCAAGCTTTGACAAGTAGGAAGTACATTTATCTTCAACTTATTTCTTTTGCATTCGTGAAAATTGTCAATCCTGTCACTTCCTACACTTCAGTCAAAAGGATTAGAGCCTATTAGTACAGAAAGAACTGTTTTATCAAAATGCCTCTCTCTTCCTTAAAAAAAAAGGTGACAAATGCTATCAATAAGATTGGGGCTTATGAGTATGAGGTAAAGAAAGCAAAAGTAAATTAGCTATGAGGAAATTCATTGAATAAGTGGACAAAGGGATTAATTGTCCAGAGAGTGGATACAGAGTGGATTTTGTAATTCAAGTGCATTATTAAAAGTGTCAAGTTAAATATCTTTAAAAAGATGGATTGTAATTCTTTCTTCCTCAACCAAGAACATGACTTGTACATAAATCTCATGTATTTATGGCATTCTATGATACCAAACATTTTTGGAGGGAAATTGTCATAAATGGGTATAATTATAGAAATCATAATAATCTTTTCAATAGCATCAGTCTGATTTTTTGTGTTCATTGCTTTGGTTTTCCCTAATTAGCCTTACAAGAAGTCTAGTAGTCCCTCTGCACAAGAAGACAATAATTTATATGATAGAGTTATAGTCCAACAATCTTCTTAAATTTTTGAATTAGTTGAAAATATTGGACATACATGGAGCATCAAAGAATACTTAATACTGGAGTATTGGAGTAATAGAGAAGGATTAGAGTTAAGATACAGGACTGGCTGTGCGGCTTTGAGGTCCTTTCCCAAAAATTGTATCCTAGACTTTTTCCTGCTTATAATCTATAGATGTCATTCTATTGGCAGATTCGTTAGCACTGGGGATTAAGGATTATACGGGTAGTCCTCGATTTATGACCACAATTAATCAAAATTTCTGTTGATAAATGAGACATTTGTTAAGTGAATTTTGCCTCATTTTAAGACCTTCCTTGACACAGCTGTCAAGTGAATTGATAAACACTGAAACATTCATGTTTCACAGTCGTATCAATTGATAATAATGTTTACAAATATCAAGTATTTATTTATTATTAATTCTAAGTATTAAATAGATTGTGGGATTGTGATAAAAATAATTCAAGAAATTAGACATTATTTGTTACTCTTGGTCACAATAAGGACTGGGTACCTGACAGTCGAAACTGAAGGAGGATTGAAAGTATATATTTGAGGCATTCTCTGTCAGTGTAATTTTACTAAAATGGGTTCTTAAAGATTAACAGTTACATATTTCATCATCCTCAAAAGCTACATATAATCCATAACATTCTTAAGAGCCAATAGGAATAAAATGGACATAAAGGAGAAAATTTTTTGAAAGCGCTTTGAACTGTTTGAGGAGCACTTCATGAATCAAAGCTTCCCTCAGGTCCCACAGCCAGAAGCACTGAATCACATATTGTGAAATGCTCAGTGAACTCACATTATGGGCCTCCCCACATTAACTGACTACATGGGTGTCCACCTTTGACAAGATTTCCACTTATGAAAAGCTGCAGTGCTGGGAGCAACCCCATTGTAGCAACAATTCTTGTAGAAGTATCACCTGTGTCATGCATCCCTTCAAGGCCTTCAGAGGGGTTCTTCTGAGTCTTCTGCAAAATTTAGTGCTTTACTATCTTAAGGAATATATTCAGGGGGAACTTTTAATTACTTGTCAAAGAAAGCTTTGCAAATGGTTTTGCACAGCCATAATAAATAAGGAGCTAGACTAAAACATTCAGTGTGTCTGAGGGCCCCAATTTGGAAAAAGCTGTATAGGTAATCTTCGCTTAACAACCCAACCAAGACCAGCAATTCCACTGCTAAGCAAAGCAGACACTAAATGAGAAATCATGTGACCCTGCCTCTATTTTCTGGCTGTAAAGAGGCAAGATTATGCAGTTTCACATCTGCTTTTGTCTAACCACTCTTCCATCTTTGCAGAACAATGCAATTTGTAAAAAGCAACAACAGCACTCTCTATCACTTGGCAAAAAATAACCCCAAAATAACCCCTTTGAACATAATAGCTAAACACTAGGGTACTGTGGTCTACCATTCTGAGGTGGTCTACCATTCTGAGGTGGATGAAAGCTGTAGAGAAAATCCTAAAATAGGATTGCCAGGCTTCAAGACAAAAGCAAGCCTTTATAAATC
>NW_015388047.1:60821-65267 GCF_001527695.2 Protobothrops mucrosquamatus
AAAAAATACATGCTAAAGAAGGACATACAGAAGCAGACATAATTGCTACATTTTCTCCATTTGCTTGAAGTGCTAAATATAAATAACCAAGCTTTGACAAGTAGGAAGTACATTTATCTTCAACTTATTTCTTTTGCATTCGTGAAAATTGTCAATCCTGTCACTTCCTACACTTCAGTCAAAAGGATTAGAGCCTATTAGTACAGAAAGAACTGTTTTATCAAAATGCCTCTCTCTTCCTTAAAAAAAAGGTGACAAATGTTATCAATAAGGTTGGGGCTTATGAGTATGAGGTAAAGAAAATAAAAATAAATTAGCTATGAGGAAATCCATTGAATAAGTGGACAAAGGGATTAATTGTCCAGAGAGTGGATACAGAGTGGATTTTGTAATTCAAATGCGTTATTAAAAATGTCAAGTTAAATATCTTTAAAAAGATGGATTGTAATTCTTTCTTCCTCAACCAAGCACATGACTTGTACATACATCTCATGTATTTATGGCATTCTATGATACTAAACATTTTTGGAGGGAAATGGTCATAAATGGGTATAATTATAGAAAGCATAATAATCTTTTCAATAGCATCAGTCTGATTTTTTGTGTTCATTGCTTTGGTTTTCCCTAATTAGCCTTACAAGAAGTCTAGTAGTCCCTCTGCACAAGAAGACAATAATTTATATGATAGAGTTATAGCCCAACAATCTTCTTAAATTTTTGAATTATTTGAAAATAGTGGACATACATAGAGCGTCAAAGAATACTTAATACTGGAGTATTGGAGTAATAGAGAAGGATTAGAGTTAAGATACAGGACTGGCTGTGGGGCTTTGAAGTCCTTTCCCAAAAATTGTATCCTAGACTTTTTCCTGCTTATAATCTATAGATGTCATTCTATTGGCAGATTCATTAGCACTGGGGATTAAGGATTATATGGGTAGTCCTCGATTTATGACCACAATTAAGCTCAAAATTTCTGTTGATGAATGAGACATTTGTTAAGTGAATTTTGCCTCATTTTAAGACCTTCCTTGACACAGTTGTCAAGTGAATTGAGGTTAGTAATCTAGTGAATCTAGTAATCTAGTAATCTAGTAATCTAGTAATCTAGTAATCTAGTAATCTAGTAATCTAGTAATCTAGTGAATCTAGCTTCCCCAATGACTTGGCTTGTGATCCCATGACCCTGAGTCTCTGCAACCATCATAAATATGAGTCAGTTGCCAACATCTGAATTTTGATCACATGAGATGTTCAAGGGTTGTAAGTGTGGGAAAGGGCAATAAATCAATGCTGTTGTAACTTTGAATGGCCACTAAATGAACTGTTTTAAGTTGAGAACTACCTGTAATCCCAAAGGTAGGGGGGACTTTTTATGGAGTTCCCAGATACTATGGTAAACTATGGGCAATTTTATTAAGTATCTTATCAAGAGTGGATCTGTATCTGTGGTGCACCACAAATAGAGGACATCACTCATATCCTTTTTGACTGCTAACCAAATGCTTCAGGCAGAGCACAGACTTTAAAGTCGATAATTAACAGGATAGCCCATTGAGATCCCATCAACAGCCTTGCTTACTTCCTACAAGGTAGAAACACACGTAAGTAAGAAAGACTGCCAAGTTAATAGCTAAAGCCATTCAACTGAGAGCTTCCTATCTAGATCAGATTGGGATCAACTGTCAAAGGTTGATTATTTCATTGACTATTTTTTAATATTTCAATATGCTTGTATTATTTTATCATACTTTGCTTGATACATCATTAGAGTAAACGGTAAACAATAAACTAAACTAGGATATTGAATAGCAGATTATGTTAATCAACATGCCATAGGAAAGTGGCATTGTCCTATTGCCAATTTATGCTGTTCATGAAAATACATTTTAAATGGATCTTCATTACCTGGTCTTTGTGTTGTAGTGAATCTCCCTGAAAGAGAAAAGTTTATGACAGATTTAATATGAACCAAGGAAATGAACTGCTGTTGAAACAATATATTGTGACATCTATTCCTAGGACTCATTAGGTATGTCTATGGCTTTCCTTGCAAAATAAAAAGTAACAATTTTTTAAAAAAGTACTTGACTTTGCTGCTATGCTTACAAAAGATGCTAGCCTGTAACAAATAAATCTATGTATATTGTAATTGACTGTCTGTGGTTTGCGTCTAAACCTTGAAAGTCAAGTTAAAAGAATACCAGTATAATAATTTTTAAAATATTTAGTGCTAGAAGTATTAATAAATGAAACTAGGAAAAGTTAGTGATTCCATGACCATGGGGATCTGCAAGATTTGTAAGTCTTGTTATATTATTTTATTTTATTTTGCTTGATAACTCATCAAACAGTAAACAATAAAGTATACCAAACTAGTGAATAGCAGATTATGTTGATCAACATGCCATAGGAAAGTGGAAGTGGATTCCCCTCCCCCATTGCCATGTTGCCAATTTACACTAGTTATGAAAGTACATTTTAAGTGGGTCTTCATTTATGATTGTTTTAATATGTGCCAAGGACATGAATTGCTGCAAAGTAGCAAAATAAAAAGCAACATTTTTTTGAAAAAAAGTACTGGACTTTGCTGCTATGCTTACAAAAGTTGCTGGCCTGTAACAAATAAATATATGTGTATTATAAATGATTGTCAGTGGTCTACATCTAAACTTTGAAAGTCAAGTTAAAAAAATACCAGCATCATTATTTAAAATATTAATAAATTAAACATTAATAAATTAGAAACATTAATAAATTAAATTAGGGAATGTTAGTATCCGTGTGACAATATTACAACATTCTGCTCCCAGGATCTGCAAGAATACCCCTGTTTTAATGACATTTCTGAAAAACAAGAGGGTAGAAACCCAAGAATGAATGAGAGGGTGTCTATTTAAAGAATATCTGCCAAGGAAAATCTGTTTATTCTGAATATGCTGTTTAAGCTCATGTCTGTTCATGTGTACAGAATGCAATGTAGAAATGAATATAAATCAGAAAGGATTTGATTGTTTTTGCTGAAACAAAACTCTTCCTTCGCTTTGCTATCTTTGATTTCTGCTTGTTCCATGACATGCATGATTCACTTGGTTGTTTCTTAGATTTCCTGGCTCAAGGGTACAAAGGGGTTGGCAAATTCTGAATGTGGGATCCACCAGGTCTTGTTACCACAAAATTGGGAAATGCAATATGGGCGTAGGTTGGACAAAGCCAACGCTTGATCTTCAGCATGTCAATAAGAAATGCATAAATGTCAGGAGCAAAAAACCAGAACAACTCTGTGAGTAGGCCAAAGTGGTGGTTTTTTTTTAAATAAAAAAAATATTGTTGATTATCTACTTAAAAGATCTTGCCAGACTAATTCCATACTCTTGGAAACAGGCAGATAAGGACTTCAAAATTCTGGCCCCTGTCACTTCCTTCCACAAGAGGCTCCTCTTTACTCTCCCCTCTACTCTAGACGGTGATGTCACCACAAGAAATGAGAGAAAAATATTTAAATGTATCTTTGTTAAGTCAAAGAAATCAAGGTGTAATGTGAGTAAAATTCAAACTATGGAATGTTTCCATAAATGCAGAATCGAGGTTTTTTTTAATGAATGTAATAATGGCTCTGATAGAAATAAACATGCATGAGAATGAATGAAATGTTTGGTGAATAGTTCAGCATTAAGACATTAAGGATGATTGTTTAAGAAGTTCCCCTCTCCCTACAGAAAATTGAATAAATAGTTGGAAGTTTTACATAAATGTAAAAAATTTTATTTGACAACATTGGAGCAAGTAGACAAATGTGTATAGTTTGGTAGAACATTTCCTAAAGGTGAGGAAGTGGATGGAGAACTTTTGACATGTACAAGTAACAGTTGAATGAGAGTGTGTGCTTCATGTTTTGTTGTAAATAAAGAACATTTGTTGGGGAAAAAATTAAAAACAGCTATGTATAATAGTGTGCATTTGTCCACTTTGTTGTATGGAAATGAAAATTGGGTATGTCAGGAGAAATATAAAAGTAAATTGAATACAATGTCAATGGGGTACTTAGAAAGTGCGTGTGATCGAACAAGCAGAAATAGGACTAAGAATGAATGGATGCACATCTTTTGAAAAGATTCCCAAAACAAAGAGATTGGAACTTTCAAAATCTTTAAGGAATTTTGGGATGTGGAGAAGTAAAAAAAGAAAATTGGGAAAATGTACAGTGAATGGTGTAAAAAAGCTTAAGCAATGTATTTCAGGGTTTCTATTTCTTTAGCTTATAATTTCTTATTCTTTTCTGTACTCTGTATAACACTATTTATCCCAAAGGGAAATGCTTGGTGGCTCTGCATCTATAGAGGACCAAGTCTGCTGAGTTGAATGAACTGTTTGGCTAAGGATGTCCATATACAGGTAATCCTTGACTTATGACTACAATTGAGCCCAACATTTCTGTTGCTAAGC
>NW_015388047.1:66848-80574 GCF_001527695.2 Protobothrops mucrosquamatus
AGGGATGATTTTAAGAAAATTTTAATTGACACACAGCTTCGAATATTTGGCTTTTAATTTGGTTTTATGGGGGTTTTTTGTTCTTTGATGTATTTTGTTTGTCTGTTTTAATATGCTGTGCACCGCCCTGAGTCCTACGGGAGAAGGGCGGTATATAAATTAAATTATTAAATTAAATTAAATTAAATTAAATTAAATCAGGAGAATGATAAAAAGTCTCTTATTTATTGGGCTTGCTGGATCCAGAAAGACTTCCTGATAGAAGGGTGTGTAACTTGGCTTTCTCTGTTCGGCTCACTTAGTTCCAGCTTTGGAAATGTTCCTTGGCCCCAACTATTCTTTTGATCACTTCTGTGACGTGACATCTGTCTTTCACTTTGATTTCTACTTATTCCATGTCAGGGGCATATATGATTCGCTAGATTGTTTCTTAGATTTCCTGGCTCAGTTTTGACTTCCTGGCTTATCTTGGATATTTGCCTGCAGCACATTAATTGTGCAATCATGGCAGTATGTTATTAAGCCAGTTTAAAAAAAGAAAACTAAGTTGCCTGCCTGTTAGTGATTATTTGGAAAGAGAAAGCAGGGAGATTATATATCTAACCCTTGCTTCCTTACCTAACAAAAGATGTTCAGGAATTATCCTTTTCAAGAAAGTTATATAAACATTGTCCCAACTCTTCAATTGGGCATAAAACTGACACATAAACTATGAAATTGAGAGGACTGTTTTCTTGCACAAAGTGTTTAAGAGGGCTTATACAAGAAAATTATGTCATCTTAGTTTTAATCATGACACTTATGACTCTAGCAAAAGAATATGCTGTCTAGCAGCTTAATGCATCTTACATGGGTTTTCCTACAAAACTATAGCCATTAGAGCTGTGTGAAGTAGAATGCTGAGGGGCACTGGCTAGTCACTGAACTCTATGATAAACTGTTGGAATTCATTGTTGGGATGTATTTTGTGCAACAACTATAATAGTGTTCAGCCAGTAGTTGGCAATGTTTACAAGTTTGGATGTATGGTTTATACTCTATGTGCTTTTATTCTAAGTAGAGGTTTCTGTTTCCTGTTACACTTTAAAAAGTTAAGCAGTAAAGCACATGGTGACTGTACTCTTTGTCTGATCCAGTGATGGCGAACCTTTTCGAGACTGAGTGCCCAAACTGCAACACAAAACCCACTTATTTATCGCCGGGTGCCAGGTGGGCGTGGCCCACTTGGTGGGTGTGGCCAAGGTGGGTGTGGTCACCTCAATGTTGATCATGGGGAGGGATGCCTGTGGGGCTGGGCAGGGTTGGGGGAGATCCAGGGGGTCTCTGGCAGGTGGGGCAGTGGGCAGGAGGCTCGTCCTGTAGGATGAGGCGAGGTAAGGAGGCAGGGTGGGGGTGCCATTGTCGCAGGGCAAGGTGAGCAGAGGCTGGGGCGGCTGCTGCCTGACACCTTCGGCCCCTGCACACACAGGCCAGTGAGCGCATGGGGGCCGACAGTGTCTGTCAGCAGCTTCGCAGCCTGCTGCCAGCAGCTCAGAGAAGCCACTTCTGAGCTGGACGGACGGCCGACAGCTGAGGAGGGGATGCAGTGGGTTGTGCTCGGGAAAAGGAGAGCATGCGAGGCCAGGAGGGATGGGACGGGGGGAGGGAAACCAGCCATGCTGGGATGCATCTGGCCATGTGGGACCTCGGTGAGTTAGCAGGCGGCTGGTTGAAGAGGGACGGTTGCCATCTCCGAGGCATGGTGCGCGTGCCCACAGATAGGGCTCTGAGTGCCACCTCTGGCACGCGTGCCATAGGTTCGCCACCACTGGTCTGATCTGTGGTGCTATATATAAACAGAATTTCTAACATAAACTAGAGACTAGAATCTGAATCTTTGGTTCTTCCCTGTTCAAGATCAATATGTACTCTGACAGCCTTCTTTGAGATTCTGTTTTTGGCAATTACAGTATCATTCCTGAAGATAGATTAAAACTTTTTGGCTCTTTGATGAGTTGTTTTCTCCAGGACCCTTCAGCTGCATATCAAATCCTTTCTTCATTGTTTGTAGGTAGCTGAATTAGAATATTGCATTAGCTATTAAATTATATGTTCTTAAACCAGATGCATGAGTTAACTCTCATGCCAAACTATTTAAAATATGTAAATATAAAATTGTTATAAAAATATTTCTATTTCAATGACAAAGCAAGTAAGTAAGTACCTGAACAAATAACACCAGCATCCTCTTGGTGGTTGCAGTTATGATTTCCCCAGCCTGCACTTCTGCATTCCCAAAGATAGCGTTCATTCCCACTGCACTGAACATCATCCAGGTAAATAGGGCCATATCCTTGACCAAACCATGCTCCTTGTGTTGCTTGGATGGCATATCCACATCCAAGCTGTTGGCATACCACATTGGCATCATTCAGGTCCCATAAATCATCACAAACAGTCCCCCAACCTTGGTAATAATGCCTAATTTCAACACGCCCTTGACAGTTATGACTTCCATTTACTAATCGGAGCTCTAGAGGAAAAAAGAAATAATATTGTTCAGTCATAAACAGTCACAGACATTGGAGGAATTTTTTTTACAATTGTACTTTTCAATAGGAAACAGGATTAACAACAGTAATCAAGATATGAAGATGTGAGAAAATTTCTATCTTTATAGGGAGTCAACTTTTGGATGTCTGCCTGCTATCACTATCCTAGAGTAGCAAAAAAACAAACAAACAAACAAAAAACAAAGTGAGTAAGAAGACCATGATTAGAAAGAATGGAACATGGGGCATTTTCACTGTATATGAATTATTCAAACATACAGCCATGAAAGTCCTCCAAACAATGATAAAACCAATGTGTAGTACAGGTAGTCCTCAACTTACAACAGTTCATTTAGTGACCATTCAAAGTTACAACAGCACTGAAAAAGTGACCGTTTTTCACAGTTACAACCTTTGCACCATACCCATGATCATGCAATCAAAATTTAGATGTTTGAAAACTGGTTCACATTTATGACCGTCACTGTGATCACCTTTTGCACCTTGGGACAAACAAAGTCAACGGGGAAATCAGATTCACTTAACAACCGGGTTACTAACTTAACAAATTCAGTGATTTGCTTAACAACTGAGGCAAGAAAAGTTGTAAAATGGAGCAAAACTCACTTAACAAATGTCTCACTTTACAACATAAATTTTGGGCTCAATGGTGATCATAAGTTGAGGACTACTTGTATGTGCTGTGCTGTCCCTCATACTCTTATTGAAATGTGTTGTTTTTTTTTGCTTGAGGTCCTTCATGGACAAAGAAATCTGTTGTTATATCATAAGACATTACTCAAATATTCTAAATAAATGCAAATATTGTAAATAAACATTCTCAACTACATGGAGATACTTTTGACAAAATAATCACCAATTTCATTCTATGCTTGAACTTAAACTTAAAAACAAGCATGGACCATGGCTTCAAAAATTTGCCAGCCTGTATTCTTTAGGACCATCATATTCTTTTTTTCCACTGACCCTGAGACACAGCTTTGGACAAGGCTTAATTGCATGTTTGATTGTATGATTCCATACAATGATTGCATACAATTGCAATGGAATCATACACAGAATACAAATCAGATGTTGCCATTAAAGTCACTTTAAATATTAAAATCACTCATTTGAATTCTGGTGTTGGACAATAGGTTGAGAATATCTTAGACAATAAGAACAAGCCATCTGACATTAAATGAAATAAAATCAGACTATTTACTGGAAGTACTAATATTGAAGCTAAAATTTCAATAGCCAGAACTTAATTTATTTCAAAGACAAGGGTCATTACAAAAGACCTGGACACTGGAAGAAAAGAAAGCAATTGAAAAGAAGCAAAAAGATGGCAAGATGCTTAGATTCCATTGCTAACAACAAAACAAGGATTCAATAGAATAGAATAGAATAGAATAGAATAGAATAGAATAATAGAATAGAATAGAATAGAATAGAATAGAATAGAATAGAATAGAATAGAATAGAATAGAACTTTATTATCATTTTAAATGTATGCTAACCAGCATACATTAAAATTAAATTTCATTGCATTCAGCTCTCAAAGAATATGCATATGCCCCCCCTCCACACACACATATGACACAGAGAAACTTTACAGTCTAGTTCAAAGGAGCAATTGTTGACAAAACAGTCCTAGTGTAATGGTGTCCCTTTGGTCATATGGCATCAAAAGTGACTGAACAAATGAACAACAAATTGATAAAACTCTGGGTGAAGTCTCTTTCTTTTTCATAGAACCACCCAGCTATATGACATTAAATGCATAGTACTTATTCTCATCACATATTTAACAATATAAAAGGAAATTTAGAAATAGCTATATATCTTGAAGCCAAGCAATTGTGCATCCTTTAAAAGTTGTTGAGAATTCAATGGTAAATAATACTGTGTTCTGTAGTAAGGGATCACAAGTACACGGGAAAAGGCTCTTCTACTCCAAATGGATTACATTTAACAGAGAAACAAATCCCCAAAGTTTTCTTACCAAGTGCTGCTGGTGACATTGGTGGTGTCCAGTGAGGACCTGCCAGTGAACAAACATAAAGTATGAGATAAGCTACAGTGATGGATAATGCACAAAGTCAATTCTGTAACCATAATAGCATAATATACAAGGTTAAAAGCAGATTTATTTTCAGATTTTGATAATGAAAGTTGACATTACTGAACATTCAATCACAGTAACAAATATACTAAGTCATGAAATACTCTGCAATCACCAAATTGGAGTTTTTGTTTCTTTGCTTGTTTTCACAGTCTAATTAGTTCAAATAATGAAAAATAGAGATGTGCAATGCTTGAAGAGGAAAAAATAGCTTGGACAGGAAAACATGCTTGGAATTTTTTAAAGCATCTTCGATCCACTCTGAAATCATTAGATTTGACTTGGAACTTGAATGCGATAATATATTATCCACTCTATTTTGGATCAATGTGTTTAGATAGCAACATTTTCTGCCATAATATAACACTAAATTTATAATAGTAAGTTGTACACTAAAGTTTATTTTATTACCGCAGTAAAACCCTGAATAGGTCATAATTACATCAATAAAGGTAAATTTGTGATGGGAGATGGATAGGCTCCATTACGATGGTGATGGGTTCACTGTTCAAAGACCTGAAAATCCAGATTAGGAACAGATCATCATGGAAAAAATCTATGTGGTTGTTAAGAGTTATCATTGACTTGACAGCACTTAATCAACTTAATAGAAAAGTGTGTTGTATGACTAAATAACAAAAACTGAAACACATACATAGCAAAGACTAGTTGCCAAATTAGTTTACATTTTATAGTCGGATCCTCATACCCTGTTTTGCAGATGTTATTTCAAAATTATCTATTGTTAGCAATCCAAAATATGTCAATAAATGAAGAGTAAAGATGAAACATTTTGCACTTACTGTATTTCATCAAGCAAACAAAAAGTATTTTGCTTTGCTCGTTTTGCTGTACATGAAAATACCCAAATTACCATAACAGTGGATGGTCCAGATTTTATCGTGAGAAATTTGTCCCTGAGTGTAAAGGCTTTCTGGATGCAAAGGAATAGTCCAACATTGTCACATATACTCTCATTTTCAAGGAGAAAATCACATCTTTCTAAAATGAAACAAGAGCCCAGGTGCAGAACTGGGGAATACTGGCTTATTTGGATAGCATCATGTTGGTCAGGTGACTCCTGGAACACTCCCCTCCTTCAACTCCAAATTGTCCACTCAACTGTGGATCTTCAAATAATCAAAACGTACATTGAAATACACTTCGAGTGTCTCAGTATTACCTGATGTTGGATAAGCACTCCCTGAAAAAGAAAAAAAGAGATTTAGTAGTTCAGCCACACAATGACTGTATTGATATGCATGTCCATTTCTTATCACATCACTCGTAAAATGGATACAATGACCAGAAGAATAGTGTTTGCTTTGTTCTGTTACAGCTGCAAAATTTACTCACTTTTACTCATTTCTGTGCCAACTATTTGGTTTCAAGAAGGCACTTCAAGAGGGCAAAAAAAAAGTGAAGGGGCTATGTTTCCCCATAACTATTCAATGTAATTAAAAGGCTCTCTTTGCCTGCACTGCAATCATTATGTAGCTAATTCTGCTTGAATACAAGATTTTCTGGTGGTATTCTGTGACTGTTTCAGGGATGGTGGAGTTAATGTTTAATTTGAGGGAGTTATGCATCTGCTGCTCTGCCAGGAATTATCAAAATATTCCCCTGTACTACCACATAGCCTTGTGGTGATGGCTCAGTAGAGTCACTGAGCCACATGTTCTTTTACTGCTCTCTCTAGATAGAATCCTGGCTTATATTTATCCATCCTGTCCTAAAATCCCCTGCAGAGAGCATGATCTCTTTGTGGCTTCCTCTGTTTAACCTCCTACCAAATACCTCCCTTCGACCAGTCCACTCCCACAGAGAGGGCCTCCTTAGGGTGCCGTCGGCCAGTCAATGCCGGCTGGTGACCCCCAGGGGGAGAGCCTTCTCTGTGGCAGCTCCTGCCCTCTGGAATGACCTACCCCCCGACCTATGTACAACTGCGGACCTGCGCCTTTTTCGCCGAGCCCTGAAAACCCATCTATTTCGTGCGTCTTAATTAGGTTTTAGTATAGGTTTTTATATGGGGTATTTTAGAGCAGGCCTTTATTTATTTAATTTGATTTTAGAATAGATATTTATTGTGATTTTATTATCGCCTGTTCACCACCCTGAGCCCCGTAAGGGAGATAGGGCAGTATACAAATCTAAATAAACATAAACAAACATAAACATATTTTCCTGAGTTGCCCACATTTGTGTTTTGACAACTGCAGTGGTTACCAGCAGGCTTTGGGGTGGATTCAAAATTCTGGTTATCACTTGTAAAGCCCTTAATGGCTTTGAGGCTTTTTAATCTGAGGAAATGCCTATCTCCCGTGGCTTCTGTGGCTCCGTTCTATGCAATCAGAGTCAGCATGCTTTGGATTCCATCAGCTAGATGGTATCACTTCATGGGATGAAGAAAGCAGAGGTCTGTTACAGCACCTGTCCTCTTAAATGAGGTCCTTCCTGAGACTCATATGGGCCCCAATGTATTTAAATGAACTCTTAAAACCTGGCTCTTCCCTCCCCCCCTCCAGGGTCTTCACAACATAGTGCAACAAGTTAACTTTATGCCAGGCTGGCATGACATTTTTCTTTAGGTAAAGGTTGCTGTACATTTATATTTCTGAATCTAATCAGAATTTTGCCTATCTAATCTAATTTTGCCTATCTTTTCTTACTGAATCCTATCCCTTTACAATTTTATAGCCATCATTTTCTTCTGTGTTTGACCGTATCCTGGGCTTTGATTAGGTGAGTGAGAATATTAAGTTACAGCACTAAGATGTATAAACTCTCAACATTAACCACCAATGAAAAAAATATTACATAAAATATGTGTATTGATCTCAGAGGATGAGAACGTACCTGAACAAATAACACCAGCGTCCTCACCGTGCCTGCAGTTATGATTTCCCCAGCCTGAAGTTTCACATTCCCACAGATAGGATTCATATCCGCGGCACTGAACATCATCCAGGAGAATAGGACCATATCCTTGTCCAAAATATGCTTCGCCTTTAGCTGCAATAGCTCGTCCACATCCGAGCTGTCTGCATACTACAGTCGCATCGGTTAGATTCCATAAATCATCACAAACTGTTCCCCATTCTCCATAGTTACGCCGAACCTCAACGCGGCCTTGACAGTTATCCCATCCATTTACCAGTCGGAGCTCTTAAAATTTAATTAAAGAATCAATTAGTATCGTCTTCCTGACGATTCACAAATTTAATATGCATATACGATGTGATATCCAGCACCTACTCAACCTTGACTGATCTCAAAACAAATAATCAGGGCTGGATCTATTGGGATCAAGTTTTTGGGGAGAGCATTAGGAAATGCTGAATGTATACTTGTTTGGGAATTTTAAGAGAATTTAAGAAGATGATGGCAATCTCTTCTATATTGTTGCTAGAAAATTAACATTTTGAATACAACTGTATTCAACAGTGCTATTTTTCTTTTTTTTAAGACATTGGAAGAAAATAGGCATATTGAGATTTTGTGCTTCAGTTTACAGCATCTCCAATATGGAGGCCCAAAAAGATTACAAGAGAAATGATAACAACAACAGTGGCTGTATCAATAGTAACAGGAGCCCTTGGAGCAATACCCAAAGGGCTGCCTAGATATAGGAAAATTTATCAGACCTGAATATTTTGACTTTGCAAAAAACCACCTTACTTGGAACTCCCTATATATTCAGATGTTACCTTAACAGCTCTTTGGTCCTTGGTTAGGACTTACACTATTAAGTTTTTACCAGTTCCAGACTGCGAATCAAATTGACCTGTGGTTTCTTGGCCTGTTTCTTGACCTGTGGTTTCTAGCCCTATAACCATTAGGGTAAAAATTTATTTTCAATTGTTAACTATAGCATCTGTTATGTCCTGGGCCTGTGATTGACAGAGCAGGTGCAGGAAGCTGCAGAGAGATCCGGGCAGACCATGTGGCTGCCTGGGCCAGACAGGTTGTCTCTAGCCTATTGCGCATGCGCAAAGCAGGAAAATATGTTGCATTTATTGGTTGACTCTGTTCCCTGCAAAAGGGTATAAAAGGGATCCGTGCCATTTTGTGTTGTTCTGTTGAAGCTTGAATAAAAAAGCAACTGTTGTTACACTTGCCTCATCTCAATGCCTTACCAACGCACAGAACAGAACAGCATCCTTATTACTATGTGTACTATGTGTAAAATTAGCAAACCTCTGAGGGAAAAAATCAATCTAGCAAAATTCGGCTGTAAAAACCCACACTACCACTACTGTGGGGCCATCCTGTGGTTTTCTGGAATCTTACAGGCCAGATATGAAAGCTTAGCTTAAATAAATAGTCCTTGAAACTACAGCTTAAAAGATAGTGTTACTGTAAACATAACTATAATCAGAAACAGAAAGAAATGCTACAGGTAACATCCAAATTATATGTGATTTCTGGATACCAAGCATAACCTTTTTTCATATTAGCAAATTATATGAAAGCACAGTGTATAATATTACCTCTTCTGTAATCAGGTGTTACGTTTGCTGGAAAATGAACTGAAAAAAAGAAAAACTTATTTGATATCTATCTATGTACACGCATGTACAAAATTTTCTTAATGAAAACAACTTGAAAGAAAATAGTATAATATAAAAAAGGAATAGCATGCTACGTGGAATATAGCCACATATATTAATAATATATTAAATTAGAAAATATCACAATAACTTTCATTTTACTTCATTTTACTTCATACTTCTATCTAACCAGTCATATATATATGCGCAATGGTATACACACACACACACACACAAACACACATACTTTTTTTAAAGGCTTCATTTTATGAACCACTCCATCTCTGATGTCATCAACAAATAAGAATAATTAAAGACAAGGATAAATAATCAAATTCAGCTTGCTGCTTTTAAAAATTTTAAGGGAGTTGGAACTGCAAAGCAGTTATTCTGGGCGTAGTGATTTTCCACATATCTTGTTGTAGCAACTGATCACCTCAGGGGGGCGCCCCAAATTACTTTTAGAGATTGCATCTGAACAATTTTACAAGATCCACACCTTTCACATAATGGTATCTCTACCTGTAATTCTTTATAAACTATAAAACACATTTTTGTATGATAACTGAAAATAAATGGGGAACTGAACATTGGTTTGAAATGGATCAATGGAGTATTGCTTAATATATTGCTGCTCTGTAACTGAAAATTCTTCGGATAAACAAACAGAGCAACAAAATTAGAGATGCCACTGAAGACCCAGTCCTTTAAAGGAGAATATTTGTAGCTCAGGGTTGAAATGAGAGATAGCATTGAGGATGAGGTTACCTAGTTTGGGTAATGAAACCTCTGCAAGAAAACAACCAAGTTCAGAGAGCACCAAGGACCGCCCAGTTCCCATACATTGTAGCTGATCCCCACATTATCAGGGTTTAAGTTCCTATATTTGTAGTTACCCAAAGACCCCTGCAGAGGCATTTAATGGTTTGGGGGCGAGTTTTGCATGCATTCCCATGAATTCTCAAGCTCCTTTTTCAAAATATTTGCAAACCCCTCTTAAACATACAGAAATAAGCCTCTGGCGCACATCACTGGAGTGAATCTGATACTGGAGGGGGATTGATGTGGTTCCATGGGGACTGCAGTTCAGTCCAAAGCCAATTGCCTCAACCATCATTTCTCCATTTGGATTGGTGCATGAACTGGTTCACACAATAAGGCCATGCCAAAAGAGTCAGGATGGTGTGGAGAGACGTTATCTGTGCTCTGTCAAAATTACATATTTGAAATTATGATTGAGGCAAATGTAGAAAGAAATTTGCTCTAGAGATCTACTTTATCTTATATAATATACTATATATCTTTAAAGCAAATTATGGATACCGGAGTGTAAATATGTATAAGCATGGCAGTAAGTGTCTCAGCAGAGTTTTCAGCAGAAAACAGCAGCAACAATGTTATTTTAAAAAAGCAAAAGACTTACAGACAGAAGTTTTTTCTAGGGTTGGTCTTGGTGTTGGTCCTGGCCATCTTATTGCTGGTGTTATTGCCAAATTACCTGTAGAAGCAATAATAGAATCAAAATGCTAATCCAGGGGTGTCAAACTGCCGGCCTGCGGGCCGGATGCGTCATGCTGAAACAGCGCCCACCCCATTGCCGGCAATGGAAAAAAAGTTGAGATACATCGCGACACGTCACATGACGTTGCGAGTTTGACACCCTTGCGTTCATGAATTTAGATGACATTGCAAAATATTTTTCCAGATAATTTTAAATGAATATATCATGTAAACTGGAAGGCTTAGTGAATGCTTACAAATTACTCTGACAACTAAAAACTAACAATATAACCTACCGTATTGCATGCCTCACTTATCTAATTTATACATTTGTCAAATAAGCAATCATGATTAATAAAATAATGCAAAGCAAGTACACAATTCAAGTTACATGTGTGTATAATAGCAGTGAAGTGCAAGAAAGATATAAAGTCTCTTTTTCTCTGCCTTGCACACAAACCAAAGAACATAATAAGCTAGCTGGTTTGAATAATATAAGGAAAACTTTCTCTTCCTATTGCCACTATTCCTGAAAAAGCAAATATGGATTCAAGCAGACAAAATGCTATGTCCAGACACCCAAATTAATGGGTTGATTAAACTAAAATTCATGGGCATTTTTCCTCTTTACATAAAGGCTAAAATTGCAGGAGTATTTTCCTGATTTTGTACACTTGTGATGGCAGGAGAGTGTGTCTAAGTTAGAAAAGGAACATCAGTTCTGTATTATATGACAGATCAGCCTACTCAACTATCATATTATGCTGGTAACTCAACATACATGCATATTAAATCGGAACTCGATTAAGACCTTTCATTTTCTGAGCTGTCACCCATTTTTAACTCGCTTTTTTTCTTGCAAAGTTTCACAAAATGTACACAGGTGGCTGAAAAAATGAGTTATAGGTTATGCCTTTATTTATTTCTTTAACATTTGGAAATACTAATAGGTGAACTCTCTGCGTAGTTTAGAATAAAATGTGTGTACAACAAAATCAAACGAAGTGCAAAATGAAAACCTCGTATAAACTAGTCAGCAACAAGACAGCCATTCAATATGTAAAGCAATATAAGTTAAAATGCAATTACAATTTAGCAAATGCTAAAACCTGGAAAAAAGTCTTCACCTGGCACCAAAATGATGCTAGGGTGGGCATCATTTAAAACTTCCTTAGAAAGTAATTCCAGAATTAGGGCACCACCACAGAAAAGGCTCTCTCCTTTGCAAGTTCCCCCTTCTCTTTTTTTGCTGGTAAGGACAGCCTTGTTAGACAAAGACTCTTAAAATCTGGGCATGCACATAAAGGAAAAGGTGCTCCTTTAAATAACCTGGAGGAGTAAAGGCATTTAGGGCTTTAAAGATAAAAAAAAGACACTGTGGCTCTTTTTTATATGTTTACTGGGTCTGTAAATGTATCTTTTTCCCTTTTATTTATGCATGTGGTGAATTGTTCATTTTTATTTTATGTATGTCTCTTTCAAATAGGATTAACAACAGCGTCAAATGAAGAAACAATAAATACAGGGTTGCTAAAATCATTTTATTTAGGCACTTTATTAGGCATAAATGTCAGTGGATGGCAATGGGATAATGTTTTTTTTTAAACTGGGATTAAATTTTGTGTTTTAAGTAGGTTGTTTTATTGAATTGTAGGGCATTTTTCAGGTTTTTGCTTGTAAACCATTTAGAAACATGTATTGTGTGATGGTGTATGCAGTAAATAAATATAATAAACAATTTAGAGAACCAGGGTGGTGCAGTGGTTAAGGTATCATGCTAGAATAGTTCTAGTCCCTCCTTAGGCACAAAGCCAGCTGGATGACCTTGGGCTAGTCACTTTCTCTCAGCCCACGGAAGGAGGAAATGGCCAATCACTGAAAAACCTTGCCAAGAAAACTTCAGGGACCGATCTAGGCAGTGTCCATAAATTGGATATGATTTAATGGAAGAAAAAAAATTATGTGACAACAAATCATACACAGATAATATCTACAAGCACACTTTGTATAGCGAGTATGGAAGTTCAAGAACCTGAAGACTAAAGTGGCCTTCTCGTCAATTTTTCTAACCTTGGGCCAGTCCATCTCTCTCAGCCCTAGGAAGGAAACGTTAGCCAATCACTTCTGAAATCTTTCCAAGAAAAATGCAGGGATTTGTCTATGCCAGGGGTCTTCAAATGTGGCCCTTTTATGACTTGTGGACTTCAACTCCCAGAATTCCTCAGCCAGCATGCCTGGCTGAGGAATTCTGGGAGTTGAAGTCCACAAGTCATAAAAGGGCCAAGTTTGAAGACCCCTCGTCTACGCAGTCCCAAGGACTCAGCACTGACTTGAAGCACACACACACACACACACACAAAAATTATAACAGACACTTCATGGTCTGTTTTTCATAACTGAAATATAACAATTATAAAATTTGTTCGGGGGAAATAATACAAACAGAGGAGAAGTAACACAGTACATGTTAAAAATATCCACAACTGCCCAGAAATACTAATGAATAAATTTAGTGATATTGTAGGGACCATCCTAATTTTAAAAGGCAGAAGAATGAATACAAGAAGACGGCCAGCATGGCTACATGAAAAGCTTAGGGAAGATCTGGAAACAAACAAATAAAGCTGTAAAAAAGAGATGTACAGATAAACTACCAAAGTACATACAGGTTGCCTGAACGTGCAGTGAATAAGTGCTCAGAATGAATGGAGATTAGCTAAGAATGTTAAGAATAACAAGATACAATAGTGGTGAATATCTATAGCTCGGGTGTAGGATGAGGGTGAAGGTTCATTCTCCGAGCTTGTGGGTTGGTTTCTGAACGTTTTGTTACCAGGCTAGGTAACATCTTCAGTGGACCAGCACCAGGTCATGGCATGCCAGAAACTGGGCCATGCAAACAAAGGAAGCCCCATCCACAGCATCCAGGAAGCATCCAAAACCACGTTCTCCCCTGGTCCGCGGAAAAACCTCTCTCCTGGGAACTAGTCCCTGATGTCCAAAAGGTGGGGGGGGGG
>NW_015388047.1:81744-84203 GCF_001527695.2 Protobothrops mucrosquamatus
GTGAATGGAGCTCATTTTGATATATAAATCATTTAAATATATATACTTTCCTATAAAGCTAAATTCTATAATTCAATTCAGAATGTACTACTTTATATGGAATCTGATCACTGCTTTCTAATAGTGAACATTTTTAATTAGCTGAAGATACACAGAATGCAGAGATTCAGTTTCAGCCGTACCCTGTAACTTTTCAAAACAGTTCCTTTTTGGAAAACTTGGAAGAAGAAGTCTGATCCATCTATTACACTCTATTGCAATCACCCTGAAGAAGATTAAGCACGGAGGTTACCTGAAAACACTAACAACACCATCCAAGACAGCTTCATTGTGGTGTCCATCTTCCCAACACTTCTGTCTCAGGTTCAGACCACCAGCACCTGAATTTAAAAGTTTGTGGCAATGCAGAGGTGTGGTTTTCTACTTCACTTTGTCTTCATTGCCATAAATCTTATGATAATTTTTTCAAGGATCAGTATCTGCAGTTCATATATATGATCTATTTGTCTGCCAACAAGAATAGCATCACAGTGATAACAAGTTTCCATAAACTATAGAAAACATTGGCCCATACTCAATAAAAATGTAATTACTTCCTTTTTATTGTAAACTATTTCTTTCTGATAACAAAGCTCTTAGGTGTGCCTCAAATAGAAGAGGTCAAAAAACAAACTATAACCAGACAAAATCAACTAGGTTTAAAAGACAGAATAGACCTGCATAATCTGCTTCTAGGGCAACATTCAAAGGCCATCTGCAGAAAGAAGAGGGAGTCAAGCTATTCTCCAAATCACCTGAAGGCAGGACAAGAAGCAATGGATGGAAACTAATCAAGGAGAGAAGCAACCCAGAACTAAGAAGAAATTTCCTGACAGTTAGAACAATTAATCAGTGGAACAACCTGCCTCCAGAAGTGGTGAATGCTCCAACACTGGAAGTTTTTAAGAAGAGACTGGACAGCCATTTGGCCAAAATGGTATAGGGTTTCCTGCCTGAGCAGGGGGTTGGACTAGATGACCTCCAAAGTCCCTTCCAACTCTTCTATTCTATTCTATTCTATTCTATTCTATTCTATTCTATTTTATTCTATTCTATTCTATTCTATTCTATTATTTTGTTCTAAAACTGGATGCAGTATTCCAGGTGTGGTCTTATTAAGGATTTATAAAGCGGTACTAATACTTCATGTGATATTGATTCTATGCCTCTGTTTATACAACCAAGGATTGTATTAGCTTTTTTTGGCTGTGCCGCACACTGCTAATTCATGTTTAAGTGATCATCCACTAGGACTCCTCTCACATCCCAAATGTATTAACCTGCAAGGAAAAATTCTTAAATAGACAGAGCTGAAGTAAATAATATTTACTTATTTTAAAAAATAGGGGAGGGCAGTTTTCTGAATTCTAGAGAAGAAATTTAATCCAGGTTAAACAAAATAGTGATTTCTAATGTGGAGAAGAAGATAGGATTCTCCAAGAGTTACTCATTCCCCATACCACTGGAAGTCTTGCAAGTGGATTCAAGCAACTGAAAGGTACTCCCTGCCCTTGCATAGTTCACTGAGTTATTTCATTAAATGTCTCATAGCCTCGCCTTGTCCATTCCACATTGCAGGAGGGAGTGATGCTAGTGATGTATCAAGCATGTAATTCATGGGCCCTATTCTTGAGATAGATAAGCAATTATTGCATTTACATATTAATTAAACGGAGGAACACTAAGGCTATTCTCTGTACTGAGTCCTATTTCTAATAGCGGATTCTTTTGGGTTACTGAAGAGGTATATACAGTATACTAAATTTATCCTGGATTGGCTGCAGCAAAGTACATGGTTAGATCCATGGGTGTAGCCTGTTGTGAAAATCAAGTCTTTTGAAAAGTTGATCTGTGGTGTGGGACAGGAACTGTTCAGTAAAGCTGAAGAGCTTCTAGAGATTTACTACACAGATCCTCATATCTGGCTATCATCTATTTGGAAGGTTTGCTAGAGTTTTGCACTGATTCAAAACCCTACACTCAAACAAGCCTGTAAGACAGCTTTTGTGCAGAGTGGAGGAAGTTCTTGGTAAAGAAAAGAAATTTTCAGGTCTCTGACCTGCAGATAAATAGTCCAGGATGCTGGGGATAGATGAATAAAGTTGCTAGCCAGAGGAAACGGGCTACTGAGAAGAACAGTATCTCAGGGGCTGCCACAAAGAAGAGGGAGTCAAGCTATTTTCCAAGACGCCTGAAGGCAGAACAAGAAGCAATGGATGGAAACTAATCAAGGAGAGAAGCAACCTAGAACTAAGGAGAAACTTTCTGACAGTTAGAACAGTTAACCAGTGGAACAACCTGCCTCCAGAAGTGGTGAATGCTCCAACACTGGAAGTTTTTAAGAAGAGACTGGACAGCCATTTGTCTGAAATGGTATAGGGTTTCCTGCCTGAGCAGGGGGTTGGACTAGATGACCTCCA
>NW_015388047.1:85662-100067 GCF_001527695.2 Protobothrops mucrosquamatus
GCTTGCAAAGAAATTAGCTAAATATAGGTATTTTTTCTTGATTCTTGCAGCAATAATCAAAATGGGGAAGGTTATGTGTTTAAAGTTACAGGTTCAAGTCTACACATTTTCACTGGAGATGCTAATTTTCCTGGAACTTCTAATACTTTGATCATCGATAAATCCTCAGATTTAAAATTGGAGGTTGGTGATATCAAAAGGAGGCAAGCTCTGAGATAAAAGACCTTTTGCATACATTTTGCAAAATGGGACAAATATTCAAGGTAAAAGATCACATTTTCATTAGAGTCAGTTCCTTGTGCATTCTTAAAGCCTCTCTGCATATATTATTCTTCTGTGATGCAGCACCTTCAACAGAATGAGCATACAATTACACATCCAAAATATGCATATTAGCCTTTGAGAACTGGCAACTGAACAGGTCTGCCTCTGTTTCCATACATTAGTAACTTGACAGCTACAAAATATATATTAAGAATTTGAACAGGGATATTCTTTGAAGAGAACCCTTTCACAGATATTCTAAATAAATAATAAGTAATAAATAATAAGTAAGTAAGACCACACTTGTAATATTGCACCCATTTTTGGTCACCATAATATAAAAAAGCACTGAGACTCTAGAAAAAGTATAGAAAAAAGAAACAAAGATGATTAGGGGGCTAGAGGCTAAAACATATGAAGAATGGTTGCAGGAATTGGGTCTAGTTTAATGAAAAGAAGGTTTGGGGGTGACATGATGGAGTATTCCAATATCTAAGGGGCTGCCACAAAAAAGGGGGTCAACCTATTCTCCAAAACACCTGAAGGCAGGACCAGAAGCAATGGATGGAAACTAATTAAGGAGAGAACCAACCTGGAACTAAGGAGAAATTTCCTGGCAGAACAATTAATTAGTGGAACGACTTGCGTCCAGAAGTTGTGGTTACTCCAAGACTGGACGTTTTTAAGAAGAGATTGGACAACAATTTGTCTGAAATGGTATAGGGTCTCCTCCTTGAGCAGTGGGTTCCCTTTCAACGCTGTTACTCTGCTGTTCTGTTAAATAAGAGAGTTTCAAACTTTACAGCACCACCCCACTCACTGAAAATAATAAATATATTTGTTTGACTGCCACAAATAAATCTAGTTATTTTATTAGAGTCAGGGATTGGGCAAAAAGTAAATATACCATTCTGAATGATTCAAGTTTGATGAAAATTTCAAAATCTGGGATAGGCAGCTACTTCTTGGGCTTGCATAAGCAAAAGGAAGAACAAAGATAAGAACAAAATGTGTCAGTATTTCCACTCCGTTCATGTACTCAGTTTGGAAAAAGAAAAATGGGAGCCTCCTGTTAAGTCCGGAGAATAATGGTGAAAGAGACAATGCATGTTGCTAGTGAATCTTTATTCTCTCTCTCTTTCTTACAGCTAACAACTAACAAGAGCAGAGGCACGCAGGCCTCTATTTATACCCCCGGATCCCCGGGCAATCCCAACCAATAGCAGGCAGTCTTTTCCCGCCTTGCGCATGCGTGCAAGGCTGGCGCCGCTCAGTCTGGTCCCGGGCAGCTTTTGCAAATGCCCGGGACTCTTGCATCATCCCGAGCCTGCTTCTGCAGGCTCAGGACACAACACCCCTCCCCCCTAGATAAAATAATGCTGTGCCCAACATGGATGCCACCTTTGGTAGAGTATGTGTTTGCTAACTTTTGCATCAAATGCACAGAGTGTGAGAAGCATAGGGTCATTCTATCGTTCTGAGAACCAATGCGCCCAACCCTTTTTCCTAAGAGCTAACCAACCTGGACCTCTTGTCCAGATTTCTCTAACTCTTGCTCACCTCACGTAATCTGCAAGGTATTTGGGCAGGCCTTTGACCCGTAGCGACCTTCTCGGACCTGGGGAGCTTGAAGGGTCCCCAACGTTGCTTTCCACACTAGGTGAATTACACTGCGGCTGTCCTATGACTGCTGCCTGACTTCCCTGCTCACCTCCTAGGCTCAGGTAGTCAGGACTCTGCTGTTCACTATACCTGGTCGACTTGCCTCTTAGGGAGCTTTCTGAGCCCTCTGAACTCATCTCCTTGTTCCCTGAAGGTGTGTAATTTTCCTGGCTCCTTTCTGTAGTGATAGGGTCCAAGGATACCTCCCTGTTAGCCCTAATGCGTGGGGACTTCCTTCTGTGAGCCATTGCTGAAAAGGGCAAGTCCCCAAGCTGTTGTGCCTGCTCTCTTGTATGTTGTGAGTTATGAGAATGCTCCCAGTCAGTCTCCTTGTCTGGAGTATTGTTGGTGAGTTGTGGGTAGTGAGGATACCTCCAGTGTGACTCCCAGGCTGGAGTGAGTGTGGGGGTGTATGTTTGCCCCCTGCCCCATGAATTCCTATTTGGAGCACTTGCGGAATTTGGGGGTTGCGTACCCATGGTGTCCTCAACAGCCAGTGTCGGCTGCTGATGCTGATTCCCAGAATGCATTTCCCATTCCTCCTCCCCCCCAGAGAAAACTGAGGAGGAAACCAAGGCGAGTTCCGCCTCACACGTAGTTGATCAATATGACGGCGAAGGACGCAGCCGTCGTCCAAGGACACCTCGTAGGACAGAGGCCCCGAGACCTTGCAGACCACAGCCGGGACCCAGAGGTGTCCAGGCCCGTAATTCCTGGCCCAGACAGGATCATCCACTTGAAGGACCCGTGGTGGGCGCGACTGGGACACCTGTGAAGCTACTCGCTCCAGATGCAGCCTGTCCAATTTAGTCACAAGCCGGCAACCCCAACGGAGTTCAGCCGGGCACTTACCCGTGGCAGTGCACGGAGTAGTACGATGGGCTAGAAGGAAGTCAGCCAACCTGTGATGCCAGTTGCCATAAGTCAGTTTCTTGAGAGCGTCCTTGGCGATGCGGACCATCCGTTCAGCCAGACCGTTGGTGGAAGGGTGGAATGGAGCAGAAGTTGCGTGGTGAATCATGTTGGCTTGTAGGAAAACCTGAAACTCATTAGAAGTAAATTGAGGACCATTATCTGACACCAAAACATCTGGCAGACCATGGGCAGCAAAAATGTTTCTCAACACCTGGATGGTCTTGGCAGTAGTGGTGGAAGACACAGGCACAATCTCCAGCCATTTGGAATGGCTATCCACAACAACCAGGAAGAATTGTCCCTGAAAGGGCCCAGGGTAATCTATATGGGTTCTAGACCATGGAGTTTGTGTTTCCTCCCTCCTATGAACAGGGGCCTGAGGCATTTCCGGCCTGGACTGCTGACATGTATGACACCCATGTACCTGGGCCTCAATGGCTTTATCAATGCCAGGCCACCACAAATGGCTGTGCGCGAGCGCTTTCATCCTGACAATCCCAGGGTGACCCTCATGTAAGGAAACTAAGATTCTCGACCTCAATGAGGCCGGAATCACAACTCTAGAACCCAAGAGGAGGCAGCCATTGAACGTGGACAACCCGTGCCTCTTGACCCAAAAGTGTTGGAAATCCTCCTCTGGGCATCTGTCAGGCCAACCTGACAGCACCCATGTCAGCACGCGTTTAAGCGTGTGATCAGTGGCAGTTTCAGCAGCCACATCCCTAGCATTAAGGGGACACTCCGGCAAATCCTGAATGGACAATATGTGCACAGCAGGGGCAGGATCAGGTTCCACAGCAGGCAATGGCAGCCTACTCAAAGCATCTGCATGACCCATTTCTTTGCCAGGTTTGTGAACTAGAGAATAGTCATAAGCCGACAAAAAAATGGACCATCGCAGCATGCGAGGGGAAAGGATGTGTGGGGTTTGTTTGGACGTAGTAAACAACCCCAGCAAAGGCTTGTGGTCAGTAAAGACCATAAAATGGCGGCCATAGATAAAATCATGGAATTTTTTAATGCCAGCCACAATAGCCAAAGCCTCCCTATCAATTTGAGCATAGTTACGCTCAGCAGCAGACAATGTCCTAGAATAATATGCCACAGGGACCTGAGTCCCATCAGCCATCAGATGGCTAAGCACAGCACCCACACCATAGGGGGAAGCATCACAAGCCAGGCACACTGGCAACTGCTCATTAAAATGAGCTAGCACCGCGTTGGATGTAAGCAAGGCCTTAACCTCATTGAAACTAGCTTCATGGACTTTGGTCCACTGCCAACAGGCGTTTTTATCTAAAAGTCTGTGTAAAGGCTCAGCAATAGCAGCTTTATGAGGCAGAAAAGCATGATAGAAGTTCAATAACCCCAAAAAGCTTGTAATTCACCCTTAGACTTAGGACTTGGAGCCTGCTGAATAGCTTTGAGCTTAGCATCAGACGGGTGAATGCCCTGAGCATCTATCTTGAACCCCAGGAAATCAGTGGAATGGACACCAATCTTACATTTGTCCTGTTTTAACTTAAGGCCTGCTCTTCGGAAACGAAGCAAAACAGCCCTTAACCTCTCTGCCAGCGTTTGAGCTGAGTCCCCTGCGATGAGGACNTTTGAGCCTCTGCTGCTGCATCATCAACAAACAACTGTTGATATGCTTGAGCCAGGTCAAGCTTTGCAAAAATCTTACCCTCTTTAAGGGAAGCCAAAATGTGACTCACTACAGGCACAGGATAAACATGTTGCTGTAGGGCCTTGTTTAGTGTGCACTTGTAGTCTGCACAAATACGAATGTCCCCATTTGCCTTTAAAGGTGTTACAATGGGAGTTTCCCACAGGCTGGAGTCTACAGGCTCTAGGATGCCTTGCTGGAGCAACTTGTCCAGTTCAGCATCAATCTTGCCCTTAAGAGCAAATGGTACTCTCCTAGGTTTAACCCTTATGGGCTGTACAGCTGAGTCTAGCTTTAGTGAAACTGGAGGTCCCTTGTAGGATCCTAGCTCAGAACTGAACACATCTGCAAACTCCTTGCAGACGTCTGCAAGGGTCTCCGTTTGCAATTTGTGCAGTCCTGTTACCTGGATTCCTAAGGCCTTGAACCAATCGAGTCCAATCAGACTCGTGCACTCACCCCCAACAACCAGCACATCTAAGGGGCCTTCAAAATTCTTATACTGTACCTTAAGGGTGGCCTCCCCCTTAACGCACACCTTGGAATTTTGAAAATCAGTAAGAATTACATTAGAAGGCCTTAGCGAAGCTCGCTGGCCACTGCTGCTGCAGATTTTGTGAAATGTGTTGAGGGAAATTATGGATAGGGCAGACTCCGTGTCTAGTTCCATCGACAATGGAACTCCTTGCAATCTTACTTTAAGGGACAATTTCTTTTTAAGGGGTTTGTGTGTGCCTATTCTTAATATATTCCTGCGTGTTGCACAGAAACCCACCCTGTTTTGGCTGGGGACCCTGATACCTTTCAGATTCAATTCTTCCTTTGGTTGTACCTTCTGTTGACCCAGGCAAACCGCAGCGATGTGGCCTTTCTTTCCGCACGCTCGGCAGATGGCGGAACGGAACCGACATTCCGCTCACTTGTGGCGACCTCCGCATCCGAAGCATCGAAGCTCAGCTGGGCCTTTGTCCGGACGATCTTTGGGCCTCCTTCCGGCTGCTTGATAAAGCTTGTCCACTTCATCTTCAGGATCCTCTTCCGAATCCTCCCGCACGTCTTCCTTGTGGATGGTTGCAGTCTCTGGAGCGCTTCGAGTGGGCCGCAGATTCTTTACCGCTCCACCTGCAGCTTCCTCTGCCGTAACCTCTCGCAGAGCATCTTGGAAAGAGACATCTTCCTTAGCAAACAGCTTCTGCTGTAAGTCTCTGTTCCTCAGTCCGCACACAAAACGACCGCGCAGCCTTTCTTCTAGATCCTTGAACTCACACGGTTTAACCGCTCTTCTCAAGGCTGCAATAAATTCTTTTGCTGATTCCCCAGCTCACTGATCTCTCAGTTCAAATGTGTGCCTCCAAGCAATAACAGATTGCTTGGGCTGGAAGTGTTCTTTCAAAAATTTCTTCAGATCAGAGTATGAAACAGTTTCTAGCGAGGCCGGGGCGACTAGATTCTCGGCGATCTCAAAGGCGTCTTGCCCACAAATGCACAACATTGTGGCAGCCTTTAGTCCATCTTCCCTTATCTGATTCATGCGGAAGTAAGTCTCCACCCTTGCAACGTAAGATTCCCATTTCTCCGGGTGAGAGACATCAAATTCAGATAAGCGACCGATTTTCGCCATGATCAAGGGACAGGGTTTTCTTCAGCAGCACTCACCCTCCAGCGATGCTGTACTGGCAGGATAGACGCTGACTTCAACGTCGTCGTCCCTCTTCCGGACTTCTTTTGGGTGAGTCTTCAAGCTTCCCTAGCTATCTAGACTAAATCCCACCTTCGTCGCCAGTGTTAAGTCCGGAGAATAATGGTGAAAGAGACAATGCATGTTGCTAGTGAATCTTTATTCTCTCTCTCTTTCTTACAGCTAACAACCAACAAGAGCAGAGGCACGCAGGCCTCTATTTATACCCCCGGATCCCCGGGCAATCCCAACCAATAGCAGGCAGTCTTTTCCCACCTTGCGCATGTGCGCAAGGCCGGCGCCACTCAGTCTGGTCCCGGGCAGCTTTTGCAAATGCCCGGGACTCTTGCATCGTCCTGAGCCTGCTTCTGCAAGCTCAGGACACAACACCTCCCTCCATCCCTTTTGTGACAAAAAAAAATATCTCAGGAATCCTGACCCACAGTTTGAGAAATACATTCTTTATCATAAGACAAACGTCCTCAAAGTTTAACACTCCTATACCACCTGTAAGAAAATGTTATCCATATTATAAAGGATAATATATATTATATATTTTATAACAGTGATACCCATGCCAAGTCAGTAAACTGATCTAAATTTCCCAACAATTAGCGTATTGATGTAGAGAAACGATAATAATTTCAAAGAATAAAAATGCAGCATTCAAAACAGAGTTAGCAGAGCACAGCACTGTCTAATTTCAACTAATAGACCCACCTAAAAATGCATCTTTTATTTGTCTAAAATGCATGAAAGATGGTGTTTTCCCTTAATACAGCAATTACAACAGAAGAGGCCAAGTAAAGAAAAACAATTACATTTCCTTCTCCCCAAGGTGAACTTTTACACACCTTGTCTAAAGGTGAGATTTTATGACTGCAAGGAAGGGGTGGTTTGCTTCTTGTAGATTTATGCTTAACCTAATTTTAAGACCCAAAGATAGTCAAAATGCATTAGCAGGCTGAGATAAGATTACCTGGCTAAAAATAGCATATTCTGATCAGACTTTGAGAAAAGTCTGCAAAGTCCTATGATGGCACTGTAACAGTCCTGTGTGGTATTGCTAGTTCCAAATTGAATGTATGCTATGTTTCAGGACTAATAATGACTGACATATTTTTCCAAATGTTAGTGATAAATCTGATCCCAGTGTGAATTTTCTTTTTTAAAAGAGGGTATTGTTTGAAAATTTATATCTATCAATTAGTTCATAGAATTATATAAATATATAATTATTTATATAAATAATAATATTTTTTAAAAAGAAACTGAAACAGAAAAACTTGTAATATCAGCAATAATGGTGGAGAAAAGGGCAAGGGAGATCAAGAATTAATCAGCCTCAGTAAGGGGAACTGCATGGTTTGTGGTTGAAACATCTAACTGGTCTACAACTGCCATGCAGTTTAACAACATACTCCAAGGAGGTGAAATTGAAAATTGGTTAACATCTGGCAAAACCTATTTGATAATGAAAGATTAAACAAAAGGGGTGGCACCAGGCAACTACTGGCTATTTACCTGCTTACCAACAACTTTCAGATTTCTAACTGGTAAAGTAGCTGATGCAGTCTAACATCATCTAGCTAAAAACAATCTCTTTCCACCTGAACAGAAAGGAAACCCCACAAACAGAGCAGAGGAACAAAAAAAACCAAAAAACCCAGCTATTAATTGACAAGACGATTTTGGAAAACTGTGTAAGAAGGAAGACCAACTCGAATGTACCTTGGATTGATTACAAGAATGCGTTTGACTACCTGCCACATGATTGAATAATCAAGTGCCTAGAGTTAACAAGATTCAGTAGAAACATCAGAAGCATTGTGTAAAGATCAATGGCACAATGAAAGACATAGTTGCTAATCAATGGTGATTGATTGGGAGAGGGTAACTTTAAGAGAGAAATCACTCAAGAAAACTCACTATCCACCATTACTGTTTTGTTTTTGTTGCATTGATTCCTCTGTCAATAATACTGAAAAAGTCAGGCCATGACTATCAAAAACATATGTCACTATTTATAGATGGATCATCTGAAGCTGGTATGGAAAAACACCATCTGAAATGTAATCACTGCTCAATGTTGTCCCAATGTATAGCCAAGATACTGCAATGGAATTTGGACTGGACATACACGCCTCCCTTACAGGGAAAGAATAGTGAAAATTGAAGGGATCAAGATGTCATGTGAAAATAACATGAGTCTGAAGAAGATCACGAGACATACTTGAGCTTCATTCAATCTGACAACATGAAGTGCACTGAAGTCAAGAAGAAAGAAGTCAATACTACAGTATGAGAGTGAAGAAGATCTTCATCCAGACTCAGTGGCAGAAATACCATCAAGGCAATTAACATCTGAACAATTCCACTCATTAGATATACAACTGAAATAGTGGACTGGACTTAAGCTGAACTAGAAACACTAGATCAGAAAAATAATGTCAATGAATCATGTGATTCATCCACACAACGTTAACAGACTCCATTTACCAAGGAAAATAGATCTGTGTAGAATGTTGCAAGTACGCCAGACAGCTGAAGAGGAAAAAAAGGCATTGAAACAATATCCGAAGGACAGTGAAGATATACTAGATGCAAAGTATTACATGCCTATACATTTGTTTGTTTGATTGATTGATTAATTAGTTTGTCACCCATTTCACTTTGAGGTGACTATGGGCAACTTACAAATATTAAAACCCAATAAAACCCTGAAAAATAAATGTTCCTAACAACAGTATAAATTACAACTTTAAAAAATGGGGAGGAAGTCATTTTGTAAATTTCCTTTTTCTTTTTCCTGCCTGGAACTTTGGTCCCCTCTAGTGTCCCATTTCTGTAATTACAAAGTTTCTACTTTCTTTATTATTTTATTTTCAACTTTCAGACAATGATCTCATTCCTAATAAACAAAACAACTTGTGTTTTGTTTACTCAATTTTTCAAAAGTTGTAACATTTAAAATTCATCTGGTCCCTTAATCCTTTAAAAACATTTTTAGATTAAATTTTTACTTAACTTTTTGCCATTTGCAGGAATTGGGTATGTTTAGTTTAATGAAAAGAAGGACTAGGAGTGACACGTTAGCAGTGTTCCAATATCTCAGGGGTTGCCACAAAGAAGAGGGAGTCAAGCTATTCTCCAAAGCACCTGAAGGCAGGACAAGAAACAATGGATGGAAACTAATCAAGGAGAGAAGCAAGCTAGAACCAAGGAGAAATTTCCTGACAGTAAGAATGATTAATCAATCAAATGGCTTGCCTTCAGAAGTTGTGGGCACTCCATCATGGGTGGTTTTAAGGGAAGATTAATTGGACAATGATTTGTCTGAAATAGAGGGTCTCCTGCTTGGGCAGGGGGGGTGGACTAGAAGACCTCCAAGATCCCTCCCATCTCAGAGTCCTGGACAATCATTTAAATGTGAGCCAGCAATGTGCTGCAGCTGCCTAAAAAGCCAACACAGTGTTAGGCTGCATTAACAGAGGGAGAGAATCAAGATCATGTGAACTGTTAATACCACTTTACAATGCCTTGGTAGGCCACACTTGGAATACTACATCCAGTTTTGGTCACTGCAATGTAAAAAATATGTTGAGACTCTAGAAAGAGTACAGAGAAGAGCAACAAAGATGATTACGGGCTGGAGGCTAAAACATATAAGGAACGGTTGCTGGAATTGGGTATGTCTAGTTTAATGAAGAGAAGGATGAGGGGGGACATGATAGCAGTGTTCCAATATCTCAGGGGTTGCCACAAAGAAGAGGGAGTAAGCTATTTTCCAAAGTGCCTGAAGGCAGGACAAGAAGCAATGGATAGAAACTAATCAAGGAGAGAAGCAACCTAGAACTAAGGAGAAATTTCCTGACAGTTAGAACAATTAATCAGTGGAACAACCTGCCTCCAGAAGTTGTGAATGCTCCAACAATGGAAGTTTTTAAGAAGAGACTGGGCAGCCATTTGTCTCAAATAGTATAGGGTTTCCTGCCTGAGCAGGCAGTTGGACTAGAAGACCTCCAAGGTCCCTTCCAATTTTTTTAAATTATTATTATTATGGATCATCGCACAGTCAGCCAGATGTTCAGACTGGATTTGGCATTTTGTCTACTTATCGAGTCCTTACCCAGGACCTGGGATAGGCAGATGTGGATGTCAGCCAGATGTTCATATTGGATTTGGCATTTTTGTCTAGCTATCGAGTCCTTACCAAGTATCTGGGATAGGCAGATGTGGATCTTTGAATTGATGGTATTACAGATATTGTCGCAGGATGGAAGTTGTCCAATTGCCTTTTGCAATTGACTAATGGTGAATTTGTCAATGCCAATGGTGTCCAAGGAGTGCTCCAGTTGTTTTGGGATTGCACCCAAGGCGCCTATTACTATTGGTACTACCTTGCTTGCCTTTGCCACAGTCATTCTATTTCTATTTGTAGGTCTTTGTATTTTGTTATCTTCTCCAGTTTTTTTCTTTTCTATTCTGCCCTCTCCAGGCACTGCCACATCCACTATCCAGACTTTTTTGTCTTTCTTATTGACAATTATTAAGTCCGGGGTGTTATGTTGCAGGCGCTTGTCTGTTTGAATTCTAAAGACCCAGAGCAATTTAACATTTTCATTTTATATGAATTTCTCTATTTTATGGTCCCACTAGCTCTTGCTTGCAAGCAAATGATATTTCTTGCATATCTTCCAATGCACCGTTGTTGCTACTTTGTCATGCTGCTGCTTGTAGTCATCTGTGTGGTCTTCTTGCAGCAGCTTACCAAGTGGTCCACTGTTTATTCAGCTTCTTTGCATAGATGGCACTTACTGTCTGTTTCTGTCTTCTCAATTTTGACTTTGTATGCATTTGTCCTTAAGGCTTGGTCTTGTGCAGCCAGAATTAGTCCCTCGGTCTCTTTCTTTAACTTTCCTACTCTTAGCCATTGCCAGGTCTTGTTATTATCTGCTTTCCCAGCTTTTTTTTTTAATGTACTGGCCATGTGGTGCTTTGTCTTCCCATGCCTCATTCTGATCTTCATTTGGTCTTTCTTGTAGGCCAGTTTGGTCTTTCCAGTAGTCAGTAAGCCTTCCTGATATACTAACTTCAGTGCATCTTCAACATTGTCCTTCAGATATTCTTCCAAAACAATTTTTTTTTCTTCAACCATCTGATGTACTTGCAACATTCCACGCCCACCTATTTGCCTTGGTAGATAGAGTCTGTCAATGTCACTGCATGGATGAAGAGAATTATTCATTGTCATTATTTTTCTGGTCTTCCTATCCATTGCTTTTAGTTCTTCTTGAGTCCAGTCCACTATTCCAGCTGTATATCTAATGACTGGAATTGCCCAGGTGTTGATTGCCTTCATGGTATTTCCTCCATTGAGTTTGGACTTTGAGATCTTCTTCACTCTCTTGATGTATTCACCTCTAATCTTTTTCTTGACTTCAGTGTGCTTGATGTTGTCAGCTTGAAGGATACCCAAGTATTTGTAGTAATCTTCCTCATCCAGACTCTTAATGTTATTTTCGTGGGGCATCTTGATTCCTTCAGTTTTCACCTGAGGAAGAGGTGCCTAATTTCCAAATGAAAACAGTTGTATATCTCTGATGGATTCCTCTACTGCCAACTCCCCCTGGTTCTACATTCAGAGTTACTTCTGGCAAGGCTTTGATTTCTTTGCCCTGGCTAAACTTTGCAGTTCGTCCAATTCTGTTTCTGTGAATACTTTATTTCGTATTATAAATCGACGTTGATCTGCTAGTCTCTGTTCGGTTATTTCTGATTCTGGATGTTGTTCTTTCCAGAATTGGTGCATTCATTTCAGATATCCTCTTCTTGTTGGACTTGAGCTGTAATAACAGATCATTATTTCGTTGTTTTCAATCACTGTGTATTTGTGATGGGTAAATACCTTTTCTTCCTTTTCTTCCAATAGTTCTGCAGCTGCTGGCCCTGGTTGCTCAGCCAACAGTCCTGAGTTCTGTAGCCCATTTTTCATCAGATATCCAGGAACTCCAACATTTAGCACAGACCTTGTTAACCCAGGCGACATCCGAGCCAGTATGGCTTTCTGAAATTTACGTCTCACCGTATTTTTTATGGGAGAGACACTCTTTGTTGACCCCTCTGATGAGATCTGTCCAGTATGGTTGAACAGCTGACATACCTCTCATCTTCCTTAGAGCACACAAGCCCCACAACCACATCCAGGTAGTGCCTCACTGGGGGTTGTTGTTGTTGTTATTAACAACTCTGTAGTCTGTTTTACCTTCTTTAAGTTATTTAAACTGCCAGTTAGCTTTTATTCTACTTTGGGATGAAGTTTTATTTACCATTTTTTCCCAAAGTTATTGTTTGAAAGACCTTTTTTAAACTAAATAATTGTAAATCAAAAAGTGATTAGAAAGTGAAGTGGATGAACCAAGTGTCTTTAAAGGCTTCGCCGCAGTTGAGACCTTGATGGTTTCTCTCGTCTCCTGTGTGGAAACCACTATCCTGCACTCTTCTTGCAAGGAGCAGATGTCCAGAGCACAATTAGGCAATTTTTCAACTCTTGCACTTTGTGTTTCTTTCAGCCTCTGGCAACCACCAAGAATGTTGTAGCAACACAATGATCACTGAAGAGAGCAAGGTAGCAGTTTTAACCCTTTGGGGAAAGATTGTTTTTCTTTTTATGACCCTACAATCCCTTTTTTTATTAGGGTGAAGTTGGAATGACTGAATGGAGCCAAGCGAGCATTTACTGGCTTACTTCCTGACACCTACACGGAGTTCACAGCAGATATTTTCTTCACGGCCTGATAGAGAAGCATCTGTCGTCTGCCTAGGATTGAACTCTCAACCTCCTGAGTGTGAGGTGAGCATCTTCACCTCTAGGCCACTGTGCACTCCTTTCTGGGAAAGATTAATTGGTTCAGAATAAAACAGTTGAAAACATGGGCTCTAGTTAAGAAACAGCAACTTGCATGCATGTGTATTTTATCAAAACAATTCAGTGATGCTGGATCTTAGAATGCCCAGTCCTGATTTAAAGACAGATTTGTGGACATTGATACCACTGGTAATATTAAGTCCATTCTTCAAACACAGAAAAGCAAGAGCAAAAAAAGAATAAGCCAGGGCCATTTTTTCAGGGTGGATTTTTAAAATTATTGTTGTGGGTGTGTGGCTGTGGCTTAGCTGTGTATTTGCCTGTGGAGCCCTTTAAGAATCTCTTGATTCACAAGAGTCATTTACATTTCAACTTCTTTAACATTCAGTGGAAAATTAAATTAAGCAAGATGGTAGTAATGTGGTATTTCGAAGAGTTTATTTATATTTTTAATTTCTTTAACCTTCAAAAAAAAAGTAAACAAGATGGCGTGAATTTTGTATTTGAGAGGATTATTTATTATCTTACATATGCATATTGTATAGTTTCTTTCCTGAAAGACAGAGCAAGCTTATGTGTTATTAACCCAGTCCCTCTTTAAAGATAAAAACATTTATAGTTCATTTTTAAAATGTCCATCTATGAGTTCATTGACCTGAGCCAGATCTTTGGTTTCACATGAAGAAGGATTCTTTTTTAAAATTCAGCTATATAAATCTAAAAGTTGATGTGTGCATGTAAATAGTAGATTTTAAAAAAAAGTTGACAATAAATCTAAGTATTGAAAGTATTTTGTAATGTTCGGAAGCCCAGAAACAATAAAAACAGTAAGTAACCTACACAGGTTATCAAAAGATCAAGTTATTCATTAACACTAAATTGCCAAGCTATAAACAGGTATGTATCTACTGTATGTCATACTGTATTGCAACACATTGCAAATCAATGCAGACAGACGTAATCATATTATCTGAGAGGTTTTTTTTAAAGGCTTGCATCTATATAGTGCTAGAGAAGACTCCTGCGAGTCCCTTGGACTGCAAGGCATTCAAACTGGTCAGTCCTAGAGGAGATCAACCCCAACTGCTCTTTAGAAGGCCAGATCCTTAAATGTTACATTTTGCTTGTGCCTACCAAATCAAAATAGCTGAGAAGCGATAGCAAATATTTAGATAACAACCCAAGTTATTTTCAAATGTGAAATGGAACAACTAGAAATTCTGATAAATTCATATAATAAGTTTGATTTTTCCTCACTTTCTAAATACAAATTCCTATCCAGAATACCTTGGTCAGGCTAACTGTAATAAGATAAAGAATGCAGAAAGGCAATAATTGACAGAAGAATTGGT
>NW_015388047.1:101328-103781 GCF_001527695.2 Protobothrops mucrosquamatus
ATGCTGAGACTCTAGAAAGAGTACAGAGAAGAGCAACAAAGATGATTAGGGGACTGGAGGCTAAAACATATAAGGAACGGTTGCTGGAATTGGGTATGTCTAGTTTAACGAAGAGAAGGACGAGGGGGGACATGATAGCAGTGTTCCAATATCTCAGGGGCTGCCACAAAGAAGAGGGAGTCAAGCTATTCTCCAAGGCTCCTGAAGGCAGGACAAGAAGCAATGGATGGAAACTGATCAAGGAGAGAAGCAACTTAGAACTAAGGAGAAACTTCCTGACAATTAGAACAATTAACCAATGGAACAACCTGACTCCAGAAGTGGTGAATGCTCCAGCACTGGAAGTTTTTAAGAAGAGACTGGACAGCCATTTGTCCGAAATGGTGTAGGGTTCCTGCCTGAGCAGGGGGTTGGACTCGATGACCTCCAAGGTCCCTTTCAACTTTTTATTATTATTATTATTATTATTATTATTATTATTATTATTATTATTATTATTATTATTATTATTATTATTATCATTGATACAAAGACACTGTGGGACCATCACTATGAGTTTTTACACTAGCACTGCAAGGATGATGCTTTTGCTTCAGGTGTCAGCCATTAAGTCATTTAGACCATGGAACCGGTTCCATGGAGAGAGGTTTTTTCGTGGGCCGGAGGGTGCGTGGTTTTGTGTGCTGCCTACATCCTGTGGATGGGACTTTGCTTGTTTGCGCAGACCAGTTGTTGGCATGCCGCGGCCCGGTACTAGTCCATGGATCGGGGGTTGGGGACCCCTGATTTAGACTAAAGTCCTCCTTTGTGCTAAAGTTCTATTATTGAATGGAACTTTCACTACTCAATTCCCGTTACAAGAAGAGCCCTACTACTGAAACCTGCACTGTGTCTTTGGGTATGAAGTCATATTGCCTGAGCCTCAGGGGGACTTCAACCCCGCTATCCAACTTAGGTGAATTTATTTTGAACTTTCTACTTCTGATGCTATAGCCAGATAGGTCTTGGAGCATATCCATCCAGATCAGATCTTAGCCTAAAGGCATGGCAAAGTGATATACTCCTTTCCTTTACACATAAACTAGCAATTTCACAGCTTCTATATTACCATATGCCTTATCATAATTTCAGCACTAATTAATGATTTTAAGCAAATGGGTATGGTAGTCCTCCACTTATGATCAAATGTTTAACAGCTGTTCTAAATTACAGCAGACCCCCCAAAAGCTACTTATGACCTGGTCCCGAACCTATAGCTGCTGCAGCACCCCCATGTTCATTCAATCTTACAATCAACTGCAGGGATGATACAGTGTCACCCTCCACCTACTTTGCCCCAATATCTTCCAGCTGTTCTTAGGCCTGATCCCCACCAGGCCCCATACACTCCTCCTGAGTTACCTATGTTTCCAGTAGCCAAATTGCATTCTGGGAGCTGTAAATATCACCGCTGCTTCTGGCATCACACCACGTAGCCATATAATGAAGCATCCATGTAAAGAAGTACTCTTGAAGGCCTCAGAGCTCCTCAAAAGGTAAGTGTCAATGCTGCTAACATCGGATGTTTTTGCTTTGACAACATGTGGAGATGCAACCATTTTCCTTCTTATGGTTTACTCTTAGAATTAGAGTTAGAATTAGATGATTCTGGGGGAAAGAGGAGGAATGTGCATGGGAGTTTAGTTAGACATAACAATACTGTAATCAGTATGAGAATCAAGGTTTTTGAAATAAGAGATGATAAAAATTGGTGGGCTGGAGAGACTCTGTATTTCAAACTAATTGGAGAATGTGATTTATGACTGTAAATTAGAGGAGGGAATTGTGCTTTGATACTATGTGCTCAGGGGAGGGAATTCAGATTTTGGCTTTGGCTACGATGCTATGCTTTTCAAATAAAGATTCTTCAAGGTAAACAAGACCTCGAAGTTCTTTGAAGAGTTTCATCCATTGGAACCATGACAGTAAGTGGGAAGGAGGGTGTTTGGCCTGGTGGGATGGGAATCAGGCCTAAATCTTGGGAGGAGAGAAACACAGTGGGAATGGGGAAAGGGGATATAAGGGGCAGAAAACAGAGCACAGGGTATCGTGGTGGAGGGAGATTTGGGAATGCTGGGCCTGTGCTAGACCTCCAAAGGCCTCCCCCGACCTTGAGGCACCCTGTGTTCCCCTAACAACTGCACGTTGTTAAGAGCATGCAGGGATGGGAGATCACTAAATGAAATACTTCACTAAGCAGCCATTGCAACATGCGACTTCAATGGGCAGGCTTCATTACAGTCATATCTCAACGACTAGCTGTATTTCTATTTTACCAAATCATCTTGGTAACACACACCTGATTTAAGAATGTCCTTTGGAAGAAAACAAACTTGTGGAAGTCAAATGTTAAGATAACTTTGGACATAAAATTTAAAACTGTTGTCAAATTGGTTCAGTTCTACTGACCAAAA
>NW_015388047.1:104973-109017 GCF_001527695.2 Protobothrops mucrosquamatus
ATTTAACAAATTTCTTTACACAGATTGGCAACTTTAATTTCTGAGCTGACATTGACAGTTTACAGTCATGAGTTATGAGCATGATCTACTAGAAAAGGGTCTATTTTGGAATCCAACAGTGCTGGCTGATTATTATCGGACACTGCAATGAAATGCTTCAGACACTGAGTGCAAATGGAAATCATCAGCAAAACTTTTAGCTCTGGGAAACTCATGCACCTGTCAGAAGCATTAATGCCATTAAATGTATTATAGTCACCAAAAGTTAATTTCATATTTCTCAAAATTCCTATGAGATACAGTCATTTATCATAATCACCAAACGATTTTCAGGAAGCAAAGCTTTTGAAAAAATGAGTTGTTCGGTGTGTGTGTGTGTGTGTGTGTGTGTGTGTGAGAGAGAGAGAGAGAGAGAGAGAGAGAGAGAGAGAGAGAGAGAGAGAGAGAGAGAGAGAGGATGGGGAGGGAAGGGAGAGAGAAAAACAGAGAGAGGGAGAGTTTTAACAGATCTTCTCATTTATTTTTCATTTTATTATTGCCAAAAGAAACAGTAAGCCACTCCCTTGAAAACTCAATATATATAAGTACGCAAACATACTTTATACAAAAGGAAAAGACCCAGGAGGATGTATCCTGCCATGGAACCCACACTATTTTTAATGTTAATTACAGAAATACTTCAGGACGTTGGCTCAGGTAACATGCCTACTATATATCTATATTGAACTCTGCAAGGTGGAAAAATTTCCAAGGACAAAGTTTAGAATGAAGTGATCCTCAGTAGCAGGGAAGAGTAGATTTAACTGCCAATGATAATCCTGACATGATTGCACAAAGGCTAACCGTTTTATTATTTTATTATTTAATAGTGGCACTAAATACTTTTTAAAGACTTTTTAAGACTTTTTAAGAATTTAAGAAGAGGACCCACATGGTGATGTTAAATCCTTTGCATTGTTGTTGTTTTTGTTTGTTGCGAAGTCGTGTCTGACCCATCACGACCCCATGGACAACGTTCCTCCAGGCCTTCCTATCCTCTACCATCTTCTGGAGTCCATTTAAGCTCACGCCTACTGCTTCAGTGACTCCATCCAGCCACCTCATTCTCTGTCGTCCCCTTCTTCTATTGCCTTCAATCTTTCCCAGCATTAGGCTCTTCTCCAGTGAGTCCTTCCTTCTCATTAGGTGGCCAAAGTACTTGAGTTTCAACTTCAGGATCTGGCCTTCTAAAGAGCAGTCAGGGTTGATCTCCTCTAGGACTGACCAGTTTGATTGCTTTGCAGTCCAGGGGATTCACAGGAGTCTTCTCCAGCACCATAGTTCAAAGGCCTCAATTATTTTGCTGTCATCTTTTCTTATGGTCCAACTTTCACAGTCATACATTGCAACTGGGAAAACCATGGCCTTGACTATATGTACTTTTGTTGGCAGGGTGATGTCTCTGCTTTTTAGTATGCTGTCTAGATTTGCCATAGCTTTCCTCCCCAGGAGCAAGCATCTTTTAATTTCTTGGCTGCAGTCCCCATCTGTGGTGATCTTGGAGCCCAGGAAGATAAAATCTGTCACTACCTCCATTTCTTCCCCATCTATTTGCCAGGAATTGAGAGGATCGGATGCCATGATCTTGGTTTTCTTAATGTTGAGTTTCAAGCCAACTTTTGCACTCTCCTTCTTCACCCACATCAAGAGGCTCTTTAGTTCCTCTTCACTTTCTGCCATTAGTGGTATCATCTGCATATCTTAGATTGTTGATATTTCTCTCAGCAATCTTAATTCCAACTTTTGATTCATCTAGCCCTGCCTTTCTCATGATGTTCTCTGCATATAAGTTAAATAGGCAGGGCGACAGAATAAGCCTTGCCGAACTCCTTTCCCAATTTTGAACCAATCAGTGGTTCCGTGTCCAGTTCTCACTGTTGCTTCTTGACCCGCATATAGGTTTCTCAAGAGACAAATAAGATGGTCTGGTACTCCCATCTCTTTAAGAACTTATCACAATTTGTTGTGATCCACACAATCAAAGGCTTTAGCATAGTCAATGAAGCAGAAGTAGATGTTTTTCTGGAACTCCCTAGCTTTCTCCATGATCCAGTGTATGTTGCAATTTGATCTCTAGTTCCTCTGCCTCTTCAAAATCCTGCCTGTACTTCTGGAAGTTCTCGATCCACATACTGCTGGAGTCTACCTTGTAGGGTTTTAAGCATAACTTTACTTCCATGTGAAATGAGTGCAATGGTGAGGTAGTTTGAACATTCTTTGGCATTGCCTTTCTTTGGAATTGGGATATAAACTGACCTTTTCCAATCCTGTGGCCACTGTTGAGTTTTCTAAATTTGCTGGCAAATTGAGTGTAGCACTTTTACTGCATCATCTTTTAAGATACCAATATAACAGTGGCATGATAGCAGAGATCCCAAGTTGTTTTTAATTGGTACAAGCAGATTTGAGGAACTATAGCAGGGGTGTCAAGCTCGCAATGTCACGTGACATGTTGCGATGTATCGTGATTTTTTTCCATTGCCGGCAATGGGGTGGGCATGGTTTGACCCATCCGGCCCACGGGCCAGCAGTTTGACACCCCTGAACTATAGGTTTGCAGAAGAGAAGAAAGGGAGCAAGAAGAAAAGGGGTGATTGGTGTCTTTCTCTGTGGCTATTGTTCTGTTTATGCACGCAACACAAAGACTTCTTCATCAGGAGTTAATTTTCCTTATTTTTATTAGCTTAATGACAAGTAAAAGTGATTAAAAATGCTGTTCAAATGACTGAGTTCCAGATGCAGTTGTAGTATTTCAAACAAAAGCATAGATGCCAAAGTTAGAGTGGCTAGGTGGGAGTGGATTAATTTCTTTTATAATACAGATTCTCAAAATTAGTAGTGCCAGCCACCTTCTCATACAAAGTAAAAAGTAGTATCAAATCTATATCTAAGCTCCACTGTTCCAGACTGCAGGAATGGGCTGGCATGAACAAGGGTTCCTTCATCCATCCCAGAAGAAAGAAGATATTTTAGAAAGAAAATATACCTCTTAAACATTTGACTGCTTTTGTTCTCTATAACATTATGTTTTATATACATATATAAAGGTTCTTTAGAATTAATTAGTATTCAGTCAGCTGCATTTTCACCTAGACTAGAGAATAGCATCTCACCAATTTTGCTTGTGATTGTGATTTGGAAATCACCACTTGTGGGAAGGAAGGAAGGAAGGAAGAAAGGAAGGAAGGAAGGAAGGAAGGAAGGAAGGAAGGAAGGAAGGAAGGAAGGAAGGAAGGAAGGAAGGAAGGAAGGAAGTTCCAGACTGTGTAGGCAATCAATTAGTGAAAACTTGACTTTATCATTGATTAGTCCAGAATAAGCTATGGCACAATATTTAGCCATCCAGAAGAGCTGTATCTGCATCTGCCAATAAAATGAAAAGTATAGAATATATGAGGTACACTTGGTTTGCTAATCAAAATCAATAATATAACAATTGAGCAACATAACAGAACGTGACTCAGGATCTCAATCTCCCTTTTTTTAAAAAATAATTTTTTATTTATTTTTCGTTAAAAAACAAAAACATAAATCTTTTATCATAATATTAACCAAAAAAGAATCAACACTAATCAATACATTCACGGACGTGTCCGGTGTCCCCCTCCTGCACCACCCTCTTCCACTTACCTACACCTTCCTCCTCCCATCCTACCACCACTCCTCCTTCCTCCCTCTTTCCTACCTCCCTTTCTCACTCAACCATCCCGTCTGTGCAGTTGGGGTATCACCGGGCACCTCCTTAAAACATCATACCTATATATACATATAAATCTATAGTACAAACCTACCCCTTTCCCCCCTCACCCCCCCAAGACTTCCCAAAGCTAATCTAGGAAATATACGCAAAATAATCCAATTCTACTCAAAACTACTCATTATTACTACACACTAGTACAAAATTGCTGTGACTCTAAAGTAACATTAAATTACAACCAAATTTTTTTTTAATTATATCAATATATAATGTACCTATTTTTATTCTAAATTTTTAATTAAAAGCTA
>NW_015388047.1:110109-111790 GCF_001527695.2 Protobothrops mucrosquamatus
AAACCCAATTTTTGATCTATATGCCATCTCTCAACCAATTGAAGATGTAACAACTAGGACTGGAGTACCTTATCCTGTTTTAACTCTTCCAATGATTTAATCTGCCAGTCCTGTCTTCTTAACATAAGTAAATCTTTATAAACAATACCTTGTAATTTTACTCCCCTTACTATTCCTTGTATTGCATGTTCCGGAATAGCCCACATTGGGATTTTAAAATTTAACTTATATGAATACTTTTTCCAAACTCTCAAAAGTGCAATCCTCAAGATATGAGATTTAAAAGCCCGATCAATTTTTTTAATCAAAAAATAAATAAGCATGCCATCCATAGTATAAGTCCCAACCCTCAAGTATCAAAATATATCTATTAGTTAAATTAATCCAATCACTAATCCAGGTTAATACCACTGCTTCATAATATAATTTTAAATTAGGGGCTTTAAGTCCCCCTCTTTCCCGTACATCTTGCAAAATTTTAAATTTCACCCTAGGTTTTTTCCCCTGCCATATGAATCTATTGATACCTCTTTGCCACTCTTCCAAATTTGAATCCTTTTTTAAAATAGGTATCATCTGAAACAAAAAGAGAAACTTGGGGAGAACATTCATTTTTATTGCTGCAATTCTTCCCAGTAATGATAACTGTAATTTCTTCCACTCCATCAAGTCCTTTTGAACTTTTTTCCATAACTTATCATAATTATTCATATACAATTTAGCATTAGAAACAGTAATATCAACACCCAAGTATTTCACTTTTTTAACTATTTCAAAACCAGTTACATTACTTAAAATTTCTATATCTTTCATAAGCATATTTTTAACTAATATTTTAGTCTTATTATTATTTACTTTAAATCCAGACACATTCCCATAATGTATCAATGTCTGTATCAGATTTCTTGCCGAGTCGGTTGGATCCGACAAAATAAAAACCAAGTCATCAGCAAATGCTCTAAGTTTATAAGCGTTGTTGCCCAAAGTTATTCCTTTTATAAATGAAGACTCTCGAATCTTGATTAATAAAATCTCCAAAGTCAAAATAAATAATAACGGGGATAATGGACAGCCTTGCCTTGTTCCTTTTTCAATTTTAATTGAGTCTGTCAAATCCCCGTTAACAATCACTTGGGCAAACTGTAGTTGATAAATAGCCTTTAATGCTGAAGAAAATCTATCCCCAAAGTTCATTCTGTCCACCAACCATAGCAAAAATTGCCAGTCCAATTTATCAAAAGCCTTTTCAGCATCCAGAAAGATAAGGGCCGCCGGGATTTGATTGTTTTTATCCAAGTATTCCAACACATTCACAATTTGTCTAACATTATTCTTCATATATCTTCCATTTATAAATCCAGACTGATCCATATGAATAATCTGTTTGATTACTTGCATTAGTCTATTGGCTAGTATTTTTGCAAAGATCTTATAATCCGTATTCAATAATGATATTGGTCTGTAATTTTTAGGCTGGGTCACATCTTGGTCCTCCTTAGGTATGAGTGAAATAAATGCACATCTCCAAGATGGTGGTATTTGTCCCCCCATTAAGACATCATTAAATAGACATCTCAAGGGTTCCAACATTTCTTCCAATAATTTTTTATAATAAATTGCAGTAAACCCATCTGTACCAGGGGCCTTACCAACCTTCAGTTGTTTAAATGCCTCTGCAATC
>NW_015388047.1:112222-117304 GCF_001527695.2 Protobothrops mucrosquamatus
GTTTATTTGCATTGCAAAATGTATTATGTTTCATATATTTCAGATTGATAGCAATTTGGTCAGAGAGCAACATATTATACTGTTCTTTCAGCATTACAATAGATGCCTTTAAACTCTTGTCCATTGGATTTAGGGAGAAAGCTTTTTCTTTTATTTTTATCTCTTGCTCAATATCTTTATAATTTTGCTGCTGTTTTCGTTTATAAGCAGAGTTCATTGAAATTAAGGCACCCCTCATAACAGCTTTGCTTGCATCCCAGACCATCAATATAGGGGTGCCTTTATTCATGTTCAACGCAAAACATTCTTTTAAGTAATCCTTTAGTTTCTGCACATTTGTTTCATAATTCAATAAGTTCTCATTCAATCTCCAAGTCCTTCTACTAGTTCCCTCAGTTAAAATCTCCATCCATACAGGACTATGGTCCGACAAAATCTTAGGAAAAATCTTTACCTTCTTAATCCTAGGCATCAGATCAGTAGTAATCAAAATAAAGTCAATTCTGGAGTAAGATTGATGCCTAGTCTCCCTTGAACTATAAGGAGAGATCCAGGGTACCCAGATCTGGGGTATTACAAAATTAATCCTTCAACCTCACTCATGATAAATCCAACGTTATCTTTTTGTACAAATTGAAGTGCTTAGAAATATAAAAGTAGTATTAAATATCACAGCTGAAATTTGGGAATTGCTTTTGGACAGGAGCCACTGTTAAGAGTGACAAATCAAAAATAGTATTGAGCTGAATTTTTTTTTCGTAATAATTGGCTTACAAACCTTATTTATCAGTAAAAGATATTTATTTCCATCTGATTCAATTGGTTTTTTAAAAAAATGGAAATCAAACTGCAATCCAAAATGAATAAACCCAGTTGTATTTATTTCGGACTACTATATCTGATCTGGAAAAATTCATGTAGCCACGTGATGGCAGCAAGAAATGAGAGGTTTCTGTATATTTTAATTGCCATCTTGGAGTTGGCCTGATATTTTTTCACCTGGATGTTGTAGCTTTACAAATATAAACTTCTAGTTGTGCAAAGACAAAATGAAATCTAACGGTGGGTGTTGGGTTTCAGTAGGGTTTTTTTTTTTTTTACTTCTAATGACCCACTTTTAGAACAACTATAAATATAGCAAGGAGCCCTAACATTATATCCATTTTTAGATTGGAAGGTTACTAAATATAAAGATTTAGCTCCCCCTTGTGGAACTAAGCCTTATGTCACCAGTAATCTTGGGGAAACTAGATTTTGAGACAATTGTAACACACAGGGGGGCCTTTAAGGTCAAAAGACTGCAATTTGGGGTAAATGTAGCCCCTGGCATATTCCAAAGTGTCATGGAACGCACACTTCGTGGTATTCCTGGGGTCTGTCCCTATTTTGATGACGTCCTCATTACTGGGGAGTCATCTCTAAACTTAGCTGAAAGGTTAAGGGCTGTCTTGCTTCCTGTTCGCCAAGCAGGCCTAAAACTGAAGCCAGATAAATGTAAAATTGGAGTCACTTCCACTGAATTCTTGGGCTTCAGAATTGATGCTCAAGGCATCCATCCTGCTGAATCTAAGCTCCAAGCTATTCAGCAGGCCCCAAGTCCAAAAGTGAGCTGCAAGCTTTCTTGGGACTGTTAAATTTTTATCATGCCTTCCTTCCCCACAAAGCTGCAGTGGCTGAGCCGTTACACCGGCTCTTGGACAAGCAGGCTCCATGGCAGTGGACTAAAGTCCATGACAGGAGTTTCAGTGAGGTTAAGGCCTTGCTCTCTTCAAATGCTGTTTTAGCGCATTTCAATGAGCAACTGCCTGTGTGCATCGCAAGCGATGCATCTCCTTATGGGGTGGGAGCAGTACTTAGCCATCTGAAGGCTGATGGGACACAGGTCCCTGTGGCCTACTATTCAAGGACTCTGTCATCTGCAGAGCGTAATTACGTTCAGATTGACAGAGAACCCTTGGCTATAGTGGCTGGCATAAAGAAATTCCATGATTTCTTATATGGCCACCACTTCACGGTCTACACAGACCATAAGCCTTTGCTGGGTTTACCACTAACAAACAGACACCACATATTATTTCCCCACATATGCTGAGATGGTCCATTTTCCTGTCAGCATATGACTACACTCTCATTCATAAACCTGGGAAAGAAATGGGCCATGCTGATGGCCTCAGTAGACTACCTCTTAAACAGATAGAGGTAGATCCTGCTCCTGCCATTAATATTCTTTCTATTCAGGAGTTACCTGAATCTCCCCTCAATGCCAGGGACGTGGCTGCAGAAACAGCCACTGATCACACGCTCACACGCGTGCTGACCTGGGTTTTGTCAGGATGGCCTGACATGTGCCCAGATACTCCGTTTCAAAGTTTCTGGTGAAGGGAGCATGAAATGTCTACTTTCAAGGGGTGCCTGTTATGGGGTAGTAGGGTAGTAATCCCAGCCTCATTGAGGTCTAGAATCTTGCTCTCTCTGCATGAGGGACATCCTGGGATAGTTAGGATGAAGGCGCTTGCGCGCAGCCATCTTTGGTGGCCTGGGCTCGATAAAGCCATCGAGGCTCAGGTGCACGGGTGCCAACTGTGCCAACAGTCATGGCCTGAAATGCCTCAGGCCCCAGTACATAGGTGGGAGGAAACTCATACCCCATGGTCTAGGGTGCATATAGATTATGCTGGGCCCTTTCAGGGGCAATTCTTCCTTCTCATCGTTGACAGCCATTCTAAGTGGCTAGAGGTTGTTCCTGTTTCCTCCACTACTACTGCCAGGACCATCCAAGTGTTGAGAGGAGTTTTTGCCTCATATGGGCTTCCAGATGTCCTGGTCTCAGATAATGGCCCCCAATTTACATCTTTTGAGTTTCAGGCTTTTCTTCAGGCCATCTTGATCTGGCATGCGACTTCTGCTCCCTTCCACCCATCCTCCAACGGACAGGCGGAGAGAATGGTGCGCACTACCAAAGATGCTCTCAAGAAACTGACTTACGGTAACTGGCATCACAGGTTAGCAGATTTCCTTCTTGCACACCGCACCACACCTTGCACAGCCACAGGGAAGAGCCCTGCTGAAAACCGCTGGGGTCGCCGCATCATCACCAAACTGGACAGGTTGCACCCAGACTGGGTGGCTTCACAGGTGTCACAACCACGGGCACCTAGGAGACTTCAGGTGGATGATCCGGTTTGGGCTAGGAACTATGGGCCTGGACATCTCTGGGTCACAGCTGTGGTCTGCAAGGTCTCTGGGCCATTGTCATATGAAGTTGCCTTGGATGATGGCCGCGTTCTTCGCAGACACATAGACCAGCTGCGTTGGAGATTGGACAGCCACATTTCCGCTCCTGGCTCTGCTTGGGGGGGGGAGGACCATAATATGCATTCTGGGTCACAGATTCCCAGGGGTTGTGGGTCACAGGTTCTCAGGCCTAACAGGGCCTCACAAGATGCTGAGGCTGTTTGGGGGTCATCCCAAGACTCTGCAAGTGCTCCAAGCAGGAATTCCCAGATAGGGGGTTATCCCGCACATCCGTCATTGCTCCAGACAGGGAGTCACACCGGGGGTATCCACATTATTCAAACATGTCAGATAGTGCTCCAGACAGGGAGACAGACACACAGCCATTCTAGCTATTCTATCCCTGTTAGCAAAATAGATTATTGCTCACATATTTGAAAAAATAGAATATGAGCTGAATCAATGCAGAAATATCAGAGATACCTGAAACAAAGCCTTGAATTTGAAAAAGCCTTGGTCTTGTTTATTTTTTTTTTTTAAAAAAAAAAACCTTAACTGCAGGTAAACAACTCAATTGAAATAATTCTAAGAATCTTTCATCCATGTTTCACATCAAATAAATGGTATAAAAATTTATTTTCACTAGATAAATGTATACTGGAAAGCAAACCAAGCATTTTAAAGATACTGGGGACAAAATTTCTTGTTTTGTTCTGGAATTACATCCTTGGTACACCTCAAAGATAGGGCTCAACTAAATTAGAATATCAGAAAAATGTCCACTCCCTTTAACCCTAGTTTCTTAGTACCATAGACAACCAATCTTGTTAATTTAAAACACTGAAACATTTTCAAATAAAACAGCAGATTTAATTTGTTTTGTATTAATAATATATTTTAATATACTTTCCAAACAATGTTGCATGTTATATTGATTTATAACTGAACAGAGAATTATATACTCTTTGATTCACTCATGCCTTGTAATTATTCTAGCATGTACCATATACTGTATTGTATATTTTTCTTTTTTAAGTAGAAATAATGATTTCTGAAACATAATTTATCTTGTGACTATTGCTGATGACAGTTTGTAAAGTTAAGTATGAAAAATGTAGACTTGTGCATATGGCTGGGATTTTTATTTTTGTTGTTGCTATTCTTTTGTCCTTTTTGTTTTTGTTTGTGCTTTACTCAGTCTTGATCAGCTTTAGTCTCAAAAATTTGCATGACAGATAAGTAGCAATAAAGGTCTAATAATTATTTGCAGACCAGTGTTTTTATTTTTAGAAGATTTCAGGATAGAGTGTAAATACTTTAGATGAATAATAACACATTTTTCTCCAGTGTAGATAATACTGTCATGTAGGTTAGTCTTCCTATTATCTGCAGTGGGTAAGAGTTTGCAATTAGCTTTGCATAATTGTCCTTACGAAGGAAAAAGGACTCCGCTTTCCAGTTCTCCTTTGAAACATCGTTCAGGCCATGATGAGGCATAGACTCTTTTTTAACAGACTTTCTTTTTCGTTCTATCCTCTATTTAGATAATTAGAGTGAGAAGAATCCAACTGGATAACAAAAAAAAAGTCTGTAGTCCTCAACTTACAACAGTTCATTTAGTCACCATTCAAAGTTACGACACTGAAAAAAAGTGACTTATGATTGTTTTTCACAGTTATGACCTTTGCAGCATCCTCATCATCATGTGATCAAAATTTAGATGCTTGGCAACTGGTTCATATTTATGACCGTTGCTGTGTCCCAAGGTCCTGCGATCACCTTTTGCGACCTTCCGACGAGCAAAGTCAGAGGGGAAGCCAGATTCACTTAACAGCCGGGTTACTAACT
>NW_015388048.1:0-27475 GCF_001527695.2 Protobothrops mucrosquamatus
ATTCATTAAGCAAGATTCAAATTTCATCCAATTGATTATCATGCCTTATCACATCTATGTTATCATACAAAAACATCATCTTACTCATTTAAAACACTCAATTAATTATTGAAACAATCCAAATCTAAAAAGCCACCATTTTTTCTATTCCAATACAAGGAAATTTTGAAGTATCATGGTGTTATTTTTTTCCAATCTTAATATCTTTTTTACAAAATTATTGAATATCAATCTTTACTGCAAAACTGTCTAAATATTTTAAACGTTTGAAGTCCCATGCTAAATGTTGAAACCTCAGGATCAATATTTAATGCTTAGCATGGAAATAAGGCAGAACATCAAGGAGTGGAGAATCTGCCAGACTCAAAGAACCTTAAAATTGTGCAAGCTAGAATGGGTAAGCCGCCCAGAGTCACTTGGCTGAGATGGGCGGCTATAGAAATTGAAAAAAATAAAATGAAAAGCTGTGGTCAGTGAGAAATTGTCTCAAGTAAGATTGGAGGGCATCAAGCATAATCTTGCACTGGCTTCTTCTCTGTGATTCTTCTCCCTTTCAAACTTGTGTTGCTTTTAATCTGTCCTGCCATTTCTTTCTTACATTCTCACACTTATAGAAAATATGTTTGTCTAGTGAGTTAATTTTAGTTTGGTTGCTTTGAATTTATCTATGATGGGATAATCAGTGTCAATCTGCCAGAACTCTTAGCTGTTATTTGGGATTCCTTCAAGATTTCACAAAGTGAAGGCAAAACAGGGGTGAGAATAAGCCAATTCCACACTATTCAATGTTTTAAATACAGAGAACAAATAATAATTTATAACCTTAGCAACTACTTAGGTGGCTTGCAACATCTGTTCTGCAATTATACTGAAGTGTACATTATGTTTCTAGTGCACTATCTTTCCAATATCACACACAGTTCTAGCTACTATACAAGTCTGTCTAGAATTTTGCAAAAAGACTAGGAACTCACACAGCGATGTAAATTTATACAGTAACTGATCTGTAATAGCATTCAATCACTGCTAAAAGCAAAAGCCCTTCTCAACGCTGCCAGATTTCAATGTTTTTTTTTAAAGCAAACAGTTGACTATATCAGTTATTTCCATAGGAGTTTTAACACTTTTCCCCAGAAAGAATGAATCCAAACTGGAGCATAAGCTGTGTGCTTTCCGTTTGGAAGAGCAGTGAGATCAGTTTGACCGTTTAACTTTATGGAAAAATTTAGTTACATATTTTAGTTTTTAGATCTGGACTGAGGTTGATGAAGCGCCCTACAGTCTAGAAAAATGATCAGATGATCTCCAGAAATTGTCTGTGCTAGCTAGTTCAATAAGACGGCATCTGCAGCCATCAATGTATATAAATTTCTAATTCTTCTGGCCATTCAGAAGTTGTGGCACTGGATATACAGCCAATCAGAGCATAGGAGCAATGATAAAGCTCACCTTCTTGCCACTTCCTCCTTATTAGATGCATACAAGAAATCATCTGGTTTGTTCCATGTCCTGCCATTTATATTTCTGTTTAAAAACAAACAAAATGGTATGTAAAAAGATGGTGGGAGAAGAGGATGGGGAGGTATAAGGTTTGGATGCATGAGGAAAGGTGGTTAAAGGAGATTGGTGAACAAGAAAGTGGAAGCAGAAATGGCAGCAGAGATGATTTAAACATGGTAGTTAAAGGTAGCCTTCTCTAGAATCACTGCTGGGGCCACTCAAACTGCAACTGGCAAATTGCCAACTGCAGGGATGTCATGATCATGGGAACCAGGAATTAACGAGGCTAACGTAAGATAAGTTGCTGCCAGAGGCAAAATTACAGAAACACATCCCAGCTAAACCACATTGGTTAATCTCTGTTTATTTTAGTTTACGAGTTTTCTTAAATCTCTGTAGGATGTTATACATTCAAAAAGTACAGTTTAAATGAAAATACCAATGTTCTTTGCAAACCAACAGAGATCCAAGTAGATAGTCAAACCATCCCACCCTGAAAGGAATTGTAGCACCACACATTTGCAGGACATCAGGGTGGGAAAGACCATTTTAAAGTGGAGATTTTGAGCTATTCCCATTAGTTGGGATACCAGCAATGTGAGATTTGTTTCCTTAGGGAAACTCTGCTTTTAAAAGTTTTGTGATGTTTACATCACGGATGTTTAAGATCAATTAATCTCTGCAAGTCAATTGAACTGTTATTGCTCTCATGGATTAATGTATGTATGATTTGAAGATGAATTCATTCTAATTACTTGGCCATATTTGTAATGTATGTAAAACAACCTTTGTTTAACATCTTAAAATACTGCATTATATCGGTCAAATTATAGGCATATTTGCTCTATTATATATTACATACTGTAATCAACTACCAAGCTCTAAAATTATATGTATGAGTCAAGTGTACAGACATTTGAGCAGAATTTCAAATCAAAGCAAAAGGAAGTTAGATATTTTGATATGGAAGTCTTTTTTCTCAGCAGATTAATGTGCTTGCCTGTGGTTATTTACCAATAAGGGAAAGATGCTCTTCTAATGCTCATGGCACATCTCTAGATGAGTGTTTCTCAACCTTGAAAACTTGCTTGCTGGAAAATTCTGTGAGTTGAAGCTATACATCTTAAAGTTGTCAAGGTTGAGAAAAAACTCTCCTAGTCTAACAAATCCCAGATTAAAAACTTCTGAGGTTTGAGATTTGATGAATTGAACTTGAAGTAATATTCCTATATGAACATTTGGAAAAAGGATGGAGAATATTATTGAATTCCAGCTACCATCAGTTCTAAATAGCATGGCCATGTGAGGGAATAATAAATATTACAATCTGATAATATCTGGAGGGCCACATGTTTTCCCCTCTCTGGTCTAGAAAATTGACTCTAGTATGACTAAACAATATTTAATTAAAATTGCTCATTTTATTACTGATAGGATAGGAATGTCCTTATTTATACTGAACAATCTTCTCTTTGAAAATGTAGGTGGACCATGTTAACTGTTCTTATATAGCTATGAATGATAATTAGATTTTGGTATGTACATACAAGTTTTCACAAATTTTCCATTTTTGTTTTTTTATCTAATGCACAAAACATCAGAATGGTTTTTATGCATGTGTTTATTACTTTGTTGTCTACGGTATGTTATGCAACATATTTATTTCACCCTCTTTTTGCTCAGTTGAAATGGTTTTCACTATATCAGTGAGGCTTTTTCGTGGCAGCTATTCTTTGTAGCATCTGATGATATGGAAAAGTTATACACTATCTGTCTTTTATCAGATGATCTTCTAGATCAGGGGTAGGCAACCTTGGCTTTTTTATGACTCGTGGACTTCAACTCCCAAAATTCCTGAGCCAGCATAGCTCAGCTTGGAAACCTCTCCCTTTCCCCTCAGCATGGCTTGCTCAGGAATTCTGGGACTTGAAGTCCACAAGTCATAAAGGAACTAAGATGGCCTACCCCTGTTCTAGATAGATAAATTGAGGTCTAAGAAATAACTCGGGATGAAATAGAGATCTGCACAATTACAAAGTGTTTTTTGTTATTGTTTTGTTTTTGCTCAGAGAGGAATAAAGGAGGTTGAGCTGGCAGGAAGAGGACATGATTCAAGGGTTCTTGTCAACTTTGTTCAGGTGACCAGAGAGAGAAGACGGTTGAAAGAAAGAAAATCAAATGCTATTAACCACAATATTACCAACTAAAAGTAGTTAATGCACTAGGGGGAATTGAAAGAGAAGCAGTCTGTTTGTGTAGCTGCTTGAGCTAAAAGGTTGCTAATCTACATAGCTGAAAGAGAAAACAATGCTTTTTTATCCTGCAATGTTACAAATTAAAAAAAATTCATTAGCAGGCAATGCTAATTTTCAATGTGGTTAGATCAGTGCTTCCCAAAGCTTTTCCTTCAATATCCCAAACTGCTTATTAGAAAATCCTTTTTACTCAATGTAGATAAAACACTTAAAGTCTATTTAAATTGTGACTTGTTGTGATTGGGTAATTAATTCATATGTTGTTAAGGGAAAAAAAACACTTTTACCCGATTTTAGATAATTTACCCAGATTTGGGAAGCACGAGGTTAAATCCAAGGAATTTTTCTCTCCCCAATCTGTGACTCAGTAATTTACTCTGGTGATAATAGAGTGAGTTGCAACTCATGAGGCCGTTCTGGTATCTCCGCTCTATGTACCACTCTCAATTGCACTACTGGATAGCAGTGCTCTCTTAGGTCACTCAGGACATTTTTTTGGTCATATTGCTGGATGCTGGTCCTGCCTGCTAACTGCTTGCAATTCTGCACCCATCCTGCTGAACTCTGCCAGTTGCCAATTGGTCCAAACAGAAGCATATCATCCTGTAGGTGGCTATTGGATTAAGAAAAGCCCCCACCTCACCCCATGTACTTTGTGTTCTCCTCCCCCTCATCTTTTAACTGTACCTATTATTGTTATTTAGCCTACCATATTAATGTCTATTGGTTGTAATGTTTGTAGGCTGCCCAGAGTCGCCTGTAAGAGGGGTAGCGTATAAATGTAATAAATTTAATAAATAAATAAAATGAATTAAAAAAGATAGTATATGAGTTAAGATACCAAAAGCAAATACATAAGTTGTCTCATTTGCATCACATGTCATCCTTTCTCCCCAACCCCTATGGATACTTGTTTAGTTTTGTTGTGCCGTTGTCTATCATGTACAATAGGTGAAATGTTCAACCTATAGGAATAAAAAAAGACGCCTAAATGATTGAGAGGGAAATTAGCAGATGGTCATCATGTTTCTACTAGCTTCTTAAAATAGGTCTATGTCTTCTGAAATGTCATGATAGCTGAGAGAAGAAAGAACAATCCACAAGTTACACAAGTTGCCCAAAGCTGTTAATTTTGAAGTCAGTAATAATTCAATTCCCAGAAATTTAGACTGGGTCATGAGTCAAATTTGGTTCCTTGTGGGATTCCAGAAATATATAATACTGCTCCATTTTAGAGTTTCTGCATTTTCCCTTTTCTATAAGCCTGAGCAAGGCATAATTGAGTGTTCTTTCTTTCTTATCAGTCCAATGATGGTCTATGACCCCGGAGAGTCAGGATCAATTAAGAACTGTAAGGGATTTTGTTTGCTCAGAAGATGGCTTAATTTGGGATAAGCTCCATCCCTCGATATGCAAGGTTTACTTTTAAAGAGCTGTTGAGCAGAAAGTACTGGCAACTTTTTCTGTCTACATCTTGCTTATGTTATCTGATTCTCCCTTTCTGTCAACAATAGATCTCTAATTGTAGAAATCTCATAATGTTTTTGATGCCAATTGAAGAATAACTATTCAGCCAAATATTTTTAACATGAAATTGTTTTTGTTACAGCTCTCTCTCTCTCCTGTCTGTCATTCAAAAGAGAGAGAGAGAGAGAGAGAGAGAGAGAGAGAGAGAGAGAGAGAGAGAGAGAGAGAGAGAGAGAGAGAGAGAGCTGTAATAAAAATAATTTTTCATGTTAAAAATAATAATTATTCTTCAATTGGCATCAAAAACATTATGAGATTTCTATAATTAGAGATCTATTGTGGACAGAAAGGGAGAATAGATAACATAAGCAAGATGCTGAGTGATTTGTCTGAAAAGGTGGGCATCTCCATTTTATAAGGAACAGAATTCTGAGCCAATTTGGAGAGTCAGCATACTCTTTCAGTGTCCTCAGTTATTGAAACTGGAAGGCATCAATAGATTCTTTTAATCTATTAAACAACAGTTGTATATGTGTAGCGGGGAGCTGATTGTAACTGGGACTAAGGTAGAGCAAGGTGTCTTCACCAATACTTAATTTGTATCAAGCTCCTCCCCCAAACCATGTAATATTTCTAAAGAAAAATCACTATGTAAAAGCAATCTTACTGTAGTGAGAAGTACAATAGTAATTCTTAAAGAGTAAGTTTTTATTTAAATGAGAAAAGCTATTGTCTTATGAAATTTATTTATTTAATTTGTATGCCACCCAACTTCCATAACTCTGGGGTAGTTCAGAAGTAAACAATATTTTTTTAAAAGGAAAAAATACAGCAAGAGACATAAAATAACAAAAGATGGCAAAGATGGCAAAAACAATAATAGAGAAATCAACCCATGCAACCCAAAGGAAGCTTCAGAGCCCTTTGAGGGCTGTTTGGACCTCAGGAGCAACCTGGTTCCAGAAGGCAGGCACTTCTACACAGTTCCAAGATCCAAAAGATGGCCTTCTTAAATTGAAGGAGCCCAGAGCATGTTGATCCTGTCAAATCAGATCAGCCAGGGAGATTACTATGGAAGACAGGTGGTCCCTGAAGCAACCAGGATCATTCTACAATGTTCTAGATTAGTTGAAGCTTCTGGATGGATTTATAACTGAAATCTAATTGGATTTTGAAGGTCTTCCATTATATTATTTTTATGCTTCTTTCAGTTGTTCATTTATTTTTATGGTATTTATCCCATGACAGTATAATGCCATTGGGGCTGAAAAAAGCAGCTGATCTTTGATCCAGTTAATATAAATGCAAAGAAGCTTTGTAGTAAGAATTAGGATAAATGATGTATAATTAAATTGGCTTTGATACATTAAAAAGGTAAAATCTCATTGCTTTGTTATTAGAAATCTTAAGGACTTCATGAATACATCCAGTTTTCTTCACAATACAGGCATGGTTTATCACTGTCTTCCCTTAGTATGTGTTTTGATTTCCCAGTCCAGCCTACAATACAGTCTATCATATTTCAGACAGATTATATAAGATTTCTGGAGAAAGCTCTAATGTTGGGAAAGATGGAAGGAAAGAGAGGAAGGCCAGCAGCAAGGTGGATGGACTCTATTACAATGGCAGTGTCAGGTCCACCATCACCAGCTTGTGCCTTGCTGGTGCCCTGCCATTAGGGCAGAAGGGAGGAGGAAGGATGGGGGTTTATTGGGTGCTATTGCTGTAACTTCAAACATGGGAAATAGGGAGGGGGAGGGAAGATGGGGGTTTATTGGGTGCTATTGCTGTACTTCAAACATGGGAAATAGGGAGGGGGAGGGAAGATGGGGGTTTATTGGGTGCTATTGCTGTACTTCAAACATGGGAAACAGGGAGGGGTAGGGAAGATGGGGGTTTAGTAGATGCTATTGCTTTAACTTCAAACATGTGAAATAGAGAAGAGGGAGTGACAATGGAAGAAACTGGCTTGTACCAGGATCTTCAAGGCCATTTCCCCTGAGAATGGGATGTTAGCAGTTTGACATCTTAAAGTTTCTCAAAACATCTTACCAGCATCCCATTGGATGGCTGGGGGCCTTGTATTGTGCATAGGAACACCAGATTCCTGGCTTTACTGGCAACCAGTTTCTTTCAGTTAAAGTTCTTCTGCTTCAACCAAATGGAGTCATGAGTTACTTTCCTGAGAGAGTAGACTGGGCCAGGTCTGACAGCTGCCCTGTTGTCCTGAAAGATCAGGTTACGGATAGATCATCCTGGATAAGTTCTATCTATGTAATTGCTCAGAACTGACAGTGACTTTGTGGCACACAATTTAGTCTACAGTGCTATAATTCTCTTATGGGCTTCTACCCAAGTATTAATCAAGCCTCCCTCTGCTTAGCCTTCACTGATTAATCCATGTTGGATTAGAAGGAGTGATGGAAATAATCATTGAAACTACAGTTCTGTAAGGCTTTTATTTGTATCACTGAGATACTTTTGCTTTTTGGAGGTCCCTCCGTCTTATGTAGGTTAAGATGAGGCTGCTCTCCTTCAACCAAACATTGCATTGCTGTCAGGACTGTATGTCAATGCAAGGAGACTGGTGCTTTGCTTCCTAGTTTTGCTTTGAAAGATTGCTTTTCTCAAGTCTTTAATGGAGCAAAGGTCCCCTTTGAAGAGTTGCATAAGAGTGACTTAATACGAAAGTAATTGTGTTGATCATATTCATTCAAGGAACCCTAGAGAATGCCAAAGCCTGCACATTTTTTGATTATTATTTATTTATTTTCTCTCTAGGGGCTTTCATCCCCATCAGGATATGTTACATTGAACTTGTGGGGAGAGAAAAAGAACAATTAAGATGTCATTGTTACAGCAGGCACAAGTTATGGTTGTTCCAATTTGTCTAAAGAGAGCATCACAGAATCTCCTTAAACTCTTCTATATATTATGCACACAGATCTGCAAGTTATNCCTCCCCTCCTACCTACACCTCTCCTCCTCTCTTTCAACTACCCTACACATCCCACCTCATTCCTTTCCTCATCCTTCGGATGCAGTTTGGGGGTGCTAATCGAGCACCTCCTCTTTAAAAAAAATACATTATTCTATAACATATTAATACACCAAATTTTGCATATCTCTACCCCCCTCATCCCCCCCTTCCCCCCGGACTTCCCAGAACTGAGTACAGGGATAAGCGCATATCATCACATATCTAAATAATACTACCCAAACATAATACAATCAAATATTAACATACTTTAACTTTATTATACAATAATAAACATAAATATAAAATATATATATAACATATAAATTATAATACATAAATAAGAATAATAAAAAATCTAGTCAAAAGCTATATAATAATTATTCATTTCATACTTTCTCTGAATATAATCTATCCATCTTCTCCAAACCAAAATAAATTTCTCTTGAGTTTGATCTTTTAAATATGTGGAAATCTTGGATTTTGTCTCTTTTTGTATGTATTGGATGGATAGGTATAATAACATATTTTTTCTCCCTGTTTTTACTTTTGTGTTAACCCACTGTTACAATATTTTATTATTACACTACTTGTTTTGATGTATTAATAACTTTAGCAATTTTGTAGGCTGCTTTTGAACTGACCACAAAGGAAAAAAAGAGAAAAAAAATCCATTTTTTTTAAAAAAAAATTACTCTTGAGTGACTTTGGTTTAAAAAAAAGAAGCACGTGCTTGTATGATCATTCACACTTGAGCATCCATTTTGCTTCACTCATTTATCACTTGTATTCCATATTAACATAAGATTACTTCACAAGGGGAAAAAAGCTAATTTCTAACAAGAGCTGTTCATCTTAAAAAAAAACCTGCATGTTAGTATGTGCATCTCAGTTGAGTAGGTGGGAAAAAATAATGAAACAATATTTTTTAATGTGTGCCATTGTGCCCACAGTAAAAAAATGTAAATAAAGGTTATCTAATATCTAATATAGAATATTACATTTCCAAATCCTTTGGGGGTGAGTCCTTCAGGCTCCAAATGAACCATTTTAAAATTGGGCATCAAACTGTTTTAAACTTACTAATGTGTAAGGATGCACACACATCCATACACTCAGGAAATCCTGGATCCACTCACTTAGGGGACACAGCTTCATCTTCTTGAGCTATTTGCCCCACTTCACCTATCCGAAATGGTATAGAGTCTCCTGCTTGAGTAGGGGGTTGGACTAGAAGGCCTCCAAGGTCCCTTCCAGCTCTATTCTGATTGGAAAACTTACATCAGTCATTAGTGTCCTTCCAAAGTGAAGCCCCTGCCTATTCCTTGGCACTGCAAAATAATATATGGAGTGCATAATTTTTTTTATTTATTTATTTTCTCTCTAGGGGCTTTCATCCCCATCAGGATATGTTACATTGAACTTGTGGGGAGAGAAAAAGAACAATTAAGATGTCATTGTTACAGCAGGCACAAGTTATGGTTGTTCCAATTTGTCTAAAGAGAGCATCACAGAATCTCCTTAAACTCTTCTATATATTATGCACACAGATCTGCAAGTTATCAGCAGGCACTTTCCAGGCATTCTATCATTTGTTGCTTTCTAAATATTTATGTGACACTTCTGATTTGGTTAAGATGTGTAAGTGTGAAAAAAATTAAGCTGCTCAATTATGCAAAATGTCTAGCAAGGCACTGAACTGGAAATGTAATTGTGACACTTGTGTTAGTTTCTGGACTATAATCTAATTGCCTTGAGCCTAGTGAGGATCAGGCAGTATACTAATTGTTCTCTAAGGTTAATGATTTTTCAGTTATGGTGGATTGATACTATGCTGTCTGGCAGTCTAATATCTTCAAACTGAAAGTTCACTTTGCTTGAGAGGGAAATCAATGAAATTATGCCCCCCAAGACTAGAAGTTCAAGTAATAGCTGTCTGAACCAATGTTTCCTGTGCACAATGGCCATTGACACACTATAAACCTGAAAGATAGAAAGTCTGTGTCTTTTAGCACGTCAGGTCCTCCCTCAACTGAAAATCATACACTAAGTATTTCATTCATCACCTTGAGAAATTGCATATGACCTTGAAATACATTGTATTTAAACCATACCCATAAACCTGAACCAAATTGTACAAGGTGGAAGAAAAAACCCCAGGAATAATCCCAACCCCATCCCTTTTAAAAATATGAAATCTTTTTTATCCTATTGATTAATTAAAGCAATTAGCGAACAAAGTTGGATCAAGAGCCTTTCTTAAAATACTGATTGCTTTTTATGTGTATTATAGGAAATTATTTTGTAGTGTCTTGCTGTATTCATTACTAATGAGTAATGTTAGTAATGAATGACTAATACAAGTATATAGTCCATTTGAAGCAGATTGTCCCAATCTGCCACTTTCCAAAATTGTTAGGATTACAACACCCAAAATCCCTAACCAGCAGCTAGGTATTTTGGAAGTTGTGTCTGGAGGCACTAGAGAGAAGAAGGATGTTCTAAAGGAAAAGAATTTTTTTAAATTTTAATATTTTAAAATTATACCAGTAATTTTACACAAATATTACACCTAAGGTTGATGCCTGAGTCTTTGGGTTTATGGCAAGGTCCTGCAATAGCTCAGCTGGGATTTGAACCAATAACTTTTCCAGTAACTGCATCTCTTTTGAAAAATTATGCTATATTATAGAAGTAGATTGGCTACCTTTAGAAAATAACACTTTTATAGTTAGAGTCTGTGTAGTAAAGAAATATTCCATGGCTTCTGGCAGTTTTGTGTCTTAAACAATATGAAGATGTGTTGATTGCAGCAGCCAAAGTCCAAATGGGAGACAAAGTTGGCAGAATTATGATCCTCCAGCATAATGAAACAAGAACAAGCTGTAAGTCAGAACAAAATGTGATTATATCTACTATACTATGGATGACTGAAAATGACTTGGAGATTCTGAATGCATCCTTAATCTAAAAGGGCATACATTTTTCAGTTTTTCTAAATAGATGTTCCCAAGAAAGCATGAAGCAGCTCACTGTGACTAACAATACAGTGTCTTAGTTATCTACCATGGCATTTAGAAAGATCAAATAACAGGAAGGATGTGAATCAAAATGTGCTTGGTCTTTTGAATTATTGTATTTTACTTTAATTCAGACACTTTGAAATATCCAACATTTCCTTAAATTAAGCAGAACCACTAGACCACCCAAACAGATATTTTTTTCTAGCCCACTTGCCTAAGGGTTTGTTTGTTTTTCATTTTATGGATCCTAGAATCATCAAATCACAGAGTAAGGGTCGGAAAGAAAATCTTCTACAGCTTCTTTCCACCCCAAAATAAACTTTCATGACACTTAACACAGAACCTCTTGAATCTATTTTTCAATTGGGCAGAATTCCTACTGAATCCTCCAAGAAAACTTCTACCAAAGGAGAACCATTGGAGTACTTGCTATATTCAGCAAGCAATGAAGAAGAATACGGATCTTTTTACAAACAAATCTATAAATACGCATAGCTTTTGTCCTATGAGCAGTTCTTTCAGAACTAGAGCTCCTTGACTAACAAAACTCATTGTCTTTCCATAGGCTGCCCCAGAGATAGAAAAGAATATTTTTTGCTGAAACTGATGTACTAGGACATGGCAATAATCCTTTCTAATATAATTTATAGTCTCCCTGAACCATGGTCTAAAACATGATGTATTTTAATAACCTATCTTCTAGTTCCAGAAAAGTGAGAAAATGATTTTTCAATGCTGATTCAATGGTGAGCTGGAACAAAGAACCAACTTCCCCTTGATCTACCATATACAATGAATGTGGAATATTTTGCATTTTTATTCTTTCTCACTTGATTTGTTGCACTACCTAAGACATCTGGCATGGTACATGTACCTCACCATCCCACAAGGCAGCAACTTTCCTGTAAACCTGTCTTTGATATCTATTGAATAGAAACATAGATTATAGATAATCCTTGACTTATGACCGGTTACTTAGCAACTAGTTGAAGTTATGATGGATCCTGCAAAAAGGACTTTTGACCCAGTTTTGAAGTTCCAATGTCGCCCATCCCATGGTCATGTGACCACATTCTGGGTGCTCGGCAACCAGCCTGCACTGTCTGCAGTGTCCCACAGTCACATTTATGATGTTTACTTCTGGTTTCTAGTAAAAACCATCTCATAATGAACAATGGTCATTATGTTCATAAAAACAGGTCTGATCGGGTGGGAGCCCACTTTATCTCCATCTTGACTTATGATTGTAATAGCCAGGCTCAATTATAGTTGTAAGTCGAGGACTACCTGTAGTAAGTGTGTCAAAAAACACTGCAGGTAATTACAAAGGAAAATGTCTGTAATAACAGTTGGAAGTTAAAGTCATATAGAGAAAATATTGCTTCAAGTCCATGATGGGCCATTGGTTAACTTAGGACAAATCACTCTCCCCTCAGAGGAGTATTTTTACAGGAATAAAATTGGATATACACTTCCTTTCTTATTTTTATTATACTTTTATACCATGCTTACTACTTTATAAGTAATTCAAGGCAGTGAACATTCATAATATTCTTTTATCTTTCTATTTTCCCAAAATAACAGCTCTGTGAGAGGGTGACAGGCCCAAGGTCACCCAGATGGCTTTCAAAGCTAAGGTGGGACTAGAATTCATGTTCTCCTGGTTTCTAGCCCAGCATCTTAACCATTACACCAACTGGCTCTCTATATCTAATAAATAAATAAAATGTTTGAACTATGAAAGTTCTTACTGACTTCATTTAACTCCCCCAGGCATGATTATTGTGTCAAAGTTTTCTCTTTCTTGGATAAGAACAAGAAAAGGAGTTGTCGGTCACATGCCTAATCTATTTCAAGAAAAAATAGAGCACATGAGACAAATCCTTCTTTGTCTGTTCCTATTGATCAAAAATATCCCGTATTTAGATAATTAAACTTTGTCAGTATTTTGGCTTATAAATATCATTTAATTCTTGCACAAAAAGCCATTAGCAACAGTGTTGTATATAGGTTTAGTTTTGCTTTAAAAAAAATAGGAAGAAGGACCTTACCTTTGTGAATAGTGCCTATCCCTTGAAACAAGGCAATCTTCTCATCCATCACTCCAAGTGGTGAGCAGATACAAAATTTGCCCAACGGAAGATTCCACTGATGCTCAGGATCAAGCAGTAGACTTAGTTGTGTATGTGTGTGTATGTGTGTGTAATCCTTGAAAGTTCATAATAGTTTCAAAAAGACTCCTTAAAACAAAGAAACAAAAACCAGTGCAATCAAAAATATAACTAAACTAATACATTGTTGGGGGGAGGGAAGGACCATTTTCTGACAGAAACGACTCCTACAAGAATCTTTCATAAGAAACTAGGACCATTTATTCAGCATGTTGAAATCAAAGCATTCAGACGAAAATAATGCATATTGCTTGTACAGACTATTGTACATCTGCAAAAAACAACTACATAGTTTCTAGCCAAGAAAAAATGCTTATAACAATAATACATTAGAGCCTGAACAGAATGCAGTCAAGGTAAGGCTTTATGTTATTGTCAGGGAAAACAAATATTATCTTAATATTTTTCCTTTCTTAATAAAAATGATTACATACATGTAATCCCCTAAGGTTAGTGATTCTTCATTCCGTAACTAAGATTTTAAGAGAAACAGTGTTGTTAATTACTAGAAATGCTTATAATTTATTGTTTATCCAAATGACTAGATTATTTTAATCCCAATAAATTCAAGAATATTGATCCTGCCTTGTAGTATAAGAGGTAAGGTACAGTATAAGAACTGTGAGACATGGAGTAGATCTTAATGGAAGTTTATATATATCATCAATATATATGTGTATATATGTATGTATTTCAATGCTGCTAACATCGGATGTTCTTGCTTTGACAACAGGTGGAAATGCAGCCATTTTTCTCTATTGCTTTTAGAGCTAGTTGATGCTGGGAGGGGGAATGTGGATGAAAGTCCAATTAGTCATAACAATAATAACTCAACCATGGGAACCCAAGATCAGTGGGCCCAGAGTTGATAGAGTTTTGGTGGGCTGGAGAGCTGGGGAGAAAGCCCGCGCTTCAAGCTAATTGGGGGATGTGATTTATGACTGTTTATTGGAGGAGGCAATTGTGCTTTGTTACTTTGTATCCAGGGGAGGGGAATTTAGTTTTTGGTTTCGACTATGTAGTGCCGATACTTTGTTTCTCGAATAAAAGATTCTTTAAGGTAAACAATGCCTCGAAGTTCTTTTGAAGAGTTTCATCTGTCGGAACCATGACAATGTATTTATGTATTTATGTATTTAAATTGTAAAATGAAGTTCCTGCCCTTATCAAAAATAAGAAAGATCTTCAGAAAAGGCCATGTTCTTAGCTATCAATAGGCCAAATCATAGAATAAAATGTGCTATCTTAGAAAAAATGTCCAAAATGATCAAGATGTATTGAATCCCTCTCTCTTTCTTTACTAATTTAGTCACAAATATAAAAATATGACCCCCCTTTAGTTTAGGGGATCCAAGGTCAGACCAAGCAATAGATCTTGAAATCTGTTTAATATTGTGGCTTGATACAAATCTCAACCCAATCTCCAGACATCGTAAAGACAAGTTGAATCATTAGAAATCAGGATTAATTGTTATTCATAATAGCTTCTTACAAACTTATAGTATGGCTGCAATTGAAATATTATCCATTGTTCTGGCTAGTGCACTCTAAAAAGTAGAGTGAATGTTTCAAAAATATAGCCAAAATGACCAAGGAGTAAAGAAATTACTCTAAATTACTCTAAAAGGAAAAGTAACAGCTTCTGAGTTGGGGGTGGGTGGGATAATGATGGGCATGATGGAACCATTATGTATATTGTGGCACAAGTAAATAAGAACAAGGGACTTTTCCCTTCTCCTAAAATATTCAGACTTACAAAAATCCAGTGAAGCTGAATGGTGGAAGCTCAAGAACAAGACAAGAAAGCAACTCTGGAACTAGCTACGTCAAGTTATAGTGATGGCTTAGGTGGCTTTAAAAAGGAATTCAACAAAATGAAGGAGAATAAACTAATTAATGGCTACAGTGATAATGATGATGATGATGATGATGATGATGATGATGATGATGATGATGATAATGATGTTGGAAGAGACCTTGGAAGTCATCTAGTCCAACTCCCTGCTCAGGCAGGAAACTCTATGCCATTTCAGACAAATGGCTATCCAGTGTCTTCTTAAAGACTTCCAGTGTTGGAGCATTCACCGCTTCTGGAGGCAGGTTGTTCCACTGATTAATTGTTCTAACTGTCAGGAAATTTCTCTTTAGTTCTAGGTTGCTTCTCTCTTTGGTTAGTTTCCATCTGTTGTGTCTTCTCCTGCCTTTAGGCGCTTTGGAGATTAGCTTGACTCCCTCTTCTTTGTGGCAGCCCCTGAGATATTGGAACACTACTATCACATCACCCCTTGTTCTTCTCTTCATTAAACTAGACATACCCAATTCCAGCAACCGTTCCTTATGTGCTTTAGCCTCCAGTCCCCTAATAATCTTTGTTGCTCTTCTCTGTACTCTTTCTAGAGTTTTAATATCTTTTTTACATCATGGTAACCAAAACTGGTGTGGCCTTACCAAGGCATTGTAAAACACTTCACGTGATCTTGATTCTATACCTCTGTTAATACAGCCTAGTGCTGTAGTTTCCTGGATCCATTTTTTTCCCTTTTTTGAAGGTAGATGAGATGAGATACAACTTCCATTTGCATCTGACTAGCAACATGAACCAGAAACAGAACATTGAAACAGTTAGACTTGTAGGAGGACAGCACTCCCCCCAAGAGAAAGAAATATTTTGGGAATATTAAAAGGCGGAATATTATATTTCTCCAAAGGCAGAAAAGCAGGTCTAGGTTTTTTTAATAGCCCCAGGCAGAGGCCAGGTCTGTAGAAATGCAGATTTGATAATCCCATTCAGAAAGTCTGAAACCCCATTCATGAACAAATACTACCAGGCAGAATCCCATTCAAGACAGGATGTTTTGAAATCCCTTGCAACAAAACCGATAGCTAACAATAGCAGAGTGATAGAATTAGAACCAGGAACCTTCACCTAAGAAATCCAACACAGGAAGTAAGCCAACAGCTACAGCCCCAGAGAAGCAGGATATGACCTTTGGGACATAATAGGATTAACCCAACAATACCAAAAAGGACACACTCAAAACCCCAGTTTAAAGTTCATGCCACAGGAGCAGGAACTCCAAGCAGAAAAGCCCAAGAAGGTATAAAAACCTACCACTCACAGCTACATGTGGTCAGTTGCTCCAGAGACTCATGTCTTGTGTTTCTGCTCTTCAATAAACTAGAACCTTATTTGATCCAAAAGAGTTCTGAGTCTATAAAATTTCTGGGTCTATAAAATTCCTTTTCCTGAGGAGCTGCTTTTCTCAGCTTTCTGAAGAAACTTAATTACATAAGCCTTTAATCTAAATAAAAACTAAGGTAGTACACTCCCACATACAAGTCTACCAGCTCATCCCTCACTCGAAAGAACCATTTATTAACCTTGTTTGAAAACAAGGCTGTCTGCTTCCAATTCACAAGCTTATGCCATGGGATCACTTTCCCATTACCCATTACCCATGCTTGTTATAGCCTCAGCACATCCAAGCCAAGTGTTATCATTTTCTGAGCACAGCTCAAGAGATTTGAGTCAAAGAAATAAAATCCACACATTAATTCCATGTCATCACCTATTGTAGTCTCCTCCCTGAGATAACAATATGTTAGCTGAATAACTCTTTTTTTCTTGCGCTTTAAAGAAAAAGTCATACATTTGATTGCTGTTAGATGGTGAGGGGCAGCTACATCTGACACATATAAATTGCCTATTTAGCGGCAAAGCTTCTCAAGTAATTACTTAAACGGCGTTTGAGCCTAAATGTCTATGTAACATTCAGCTGATACTTGTGTGATCTGTTCTCTCTGTGTCACCCAGCGCATTCTTTCAAGGTCAATTTATCTGTTTTAGTTAAGAAATGTGCTTTGTTGAATTTCAGATGTCTGTGCAAGTGGATTTTATTGAAAAGAAAAACCTGCTGGTAATATGGCTTTGGCAAATAACACCTTTTATCCTTGTAGATTGTTTTCAAGGGTGTCTCACTTTTAAGACTCTAAAAAGGTATACCTATCTGAGAGGCTGGGTGTTAACTGGAATACAGATGCTCTCAGGTCCATTTAGCCCCTTACTGACATATACTGAGGTACTTTTCTGCCCGTGTGTTTTTTCTTTCTTTTTAGGGGCAGCATAATAGCGTAAGACTGCTATGAGAATTAAATGCAATCTAAAAATAGGAAGACAACTTAATCACTTAACAGTTCATCACAGTTCTGGGTCCTTTTTAACTGATTGGAAAATATCATCCATACAGGTCATAGTATGTGATAAAATGATTGGTGAAATAAAATTAGCTACATGTCAGAGGGGATAACTCACCATTTGGTAGGTATTTCTCCAGAGGAGAAATGCAGGGTGGGAGTCTGGGAACTGTTCAATATATACTTAAGCAGTCAGTTGCTCAAACAGAAAGCCCAATACAGAATTGGCTGCTTGACCTCAGCATTCCCCAGAGGAGGGTCTTCCAATATGTGACACTTCACCGCCATAAGCTTTCAAATAACATGACAAATGGCCATAGAGAAGAAAAGTGTGGAAGCTAAGGTAGGTAGGTAAATTGGGAAAAGGTTTTTTTTTTTATGTAAGTGTGTGAAATCCTGTTGCCCTCTAATGTTAGCTAATAGTAGCAGCAATGTTGCTTCCAGGTCATCTAAGGCTATAGCCAATATAGCTGCTAAGTGAGACACGGGGCCTTTCCACATACCTTTGCACTCCTCCAAACTTGGCCTCACATCTGGGTGATTCCGCACCATCCTCTTTGTTCTGCCACTGAGTCCCATTATTCGGAGCTCAGCTGTAATGCAGCCAAATTCACAAAGAAAGCACTCTTTCTGTTTACAAGCCGGAAGATCTGCAGAGCTCACAGGCAGACCATTTTTCTGTTATAGTAGGAATCTGATTCATCCTGTTTACCACCTGTGGGGTATGCCAGCCTTTTCCTATAGCCTTTTCTCTCTTGGTAGATTTGCACCTCCTTTTCATAAACAACCACTAGTTGTAAGGAGGGCAAAGGCAGGTTTGGTGTACAAAACAATTAATGAGGCTTGGAGCTGAGAAGGCAAAACTGCTTGTCGGTTCTGATACAGCTTGACTGAAGTTGCTCCTTACAAGATTTTAAATGAATAAAAAAGAGAACAGTGGAAAGTAATATGATCCAGATCCCCGAATCTATCTTTTGACTTGTTTCATCTTTGTTTTATTGCTTTTATTATAATTTCTTTGATTGTTGTGAGCAACCCAGAGTCATTGGGAGTGAGATGGCATATATATTTAATAGCCTATAACGATGAATGAAAAATAAGTCATCATCATCATCATTATCATCCTGGCTAATCATTCCAAAGTCTAATAGTTCTAAAGAATGAGAATTGAACTATATGGGAATTTCCCAATGATGGAAATAAAAGCCACAGAAGAGGGATTTTCTTCAGAGAAGCAGAAAACAAAGATTAAATCTCCTCTTGACAAATCTTCAACAATCCTAGTCACTCTCCTTCCGCCCAAAACACATGTGCATGCACGCGCACACACACAATGCAAAGCTTCATTTTGCACCTAATTTAGCTTGGAGACAATGGATAGCATTGCAACAACCTCATCTAAAAACTAAGTTAGTAACTGAGATGAGATTCTTGTTGCATTCTAGTCTAAGTTATCTTAAATTGTCTCCTGGAATGGGTCCACCCAGCTTTTAGTATCCACAAATTATCATGAACAAACCAGGAGAAGACCTTCAACAATTCCTAATTCATTTTCCCTGAAGTCTATAGACTTCAAACTGCTATAGTCTATAGACTTCCAACAAAATGTTACTAAGTGGCATAAGTGTAATGGAGATCTGTGCAAATTGCACCTCCAGAAGTTATCTAGAGTCTGAAAAGAGGCAGACTCTGGTAGGCAGGTAAGTGGCTGCCCTGGCACAGCACGAGCAAGGCAGGCCTAGGGGTGCCTGCAGACAGGTAGGGAAGGTGTGAAGGGGTCACTTGATCACCATTTGCCTGTGTGGTGGGGCTGGGGGTGGCTTTTCTAGCTTTCCTATGAGAATCTATTTCTCACATCCTAAACAGCAAACTGAGTACAAACTATGAGAAGCAGTTTGCTGTAGTGGTTAAAGTATGGGCTTAGATATCAGGGGACTATGAATTCTAATCCTGCCTTAGGCATGAAAAACTGGTTGGGTGTCTTTGAGCCAGCCAATCTCTCTCAACACTAATTCACCTTACAGGGTTGAGGTTGTGAGGAAAAGTAGGAGTTGCCTTGAGTATGAAAAAAAAGTGGGATAAAAATCTAGAAGAAAAGTTTTGTTGGGTATGTGAAAAGCCAGAGAAATGCTATGGTGGAAAACAGACACATCACACACCAGTTTAGGCAGTACTTTTGACATAACTGCTTCTTCATTATCCCTAATGAACTGTACAACTTGAACAATCAGTTCTCTAGTTGAGATATTTTTTTCTCCAAAACAGAAGTACCAGTGTATTACATTAAGACAGTATAAACTACAGACTGTTTTCTTCTTAATGTCTTTAAAATATACTTGCAGAGGTCATTCACAATACAGCCTAATTAGGAGCTCTGATTCTTTGTTCCCTAGCAACCAGATGACATGTTCTGTATATCATGATTATCTATATATTGTACATCTCTTAGAACATATCCGCCGCTGTACTATTCAGAGGAATTTGTTTAAAAATAATATTTTCTTGGATCTGTTGAAGCTGCTTTATTTCCTAACAATTTCAAAAATTCTTAATTCACTGGATATAGTCTGCAACATAAAAAGAAAAAAAGAGAGAAGAAAAAAGAAAAAACTGGATGTAGTCTGCTTATTCATGGGCACTCTGCTAATGCTAATGTTCATAACTTAATGGAAACATTATAGGAATTGACTCCCTCTTTTCTGGAAGGACAAAGGAGAGGCTTCACACCTATTCCAAATGGCAAGTTGGCTGTACATCTGACAGTAGCATTCATTGGAAGACAATCTGAGGAGATTGTTGGGGGCAATATGCTGACTTTGTAAACCATAAACTGCTTAGAGACTGTAAAGTACTATGAAGCGGTATATACATCTAAGTGCAAAGTGCTATTGCTATTCTTCTTACAATTAGGAGTCTTCATATTGTACAGATGTAAAAATGGTTGAAACAGCTCATGAACATGTGTCTGACAAAAGATACAGTCAGGTGATACTTTTGGTATTAGAATGATATTGTGACTCAAGCTTCCTTTTTGTGTTTACTCAATATGTACGAGTGAATTCTTGCTTTTTTTTGCTCCAAAGAGCAAAACAGCAGGTAGACTATAGATTGATTTTAAAATATAATGATTTATTCCTTGCATGCAAAACAATACACATTATGACTAGGTGTTAACTAAGGCAACTAAAATCTATATCTGTAAGGTTTTTCTTTTTTTCAAAATCTGATCTTGGGTAGAAGATCACCAGGCTGAGCCGAGGGATGGGTCAAATGCATCATCAGTCATGAGTCCCTGCATGCCCACAAGAGATCTAAGTCCAGCCCATCTTGAATTCCTTTCTATTCTTAATTCCCGCTAATTTCCCTTGACCTTTAGTAGTTCAGATTCTTGTAGAGAGCTTAAGCTTACAATAAAACTTTATACTCATTTGAACTGCCCGAATCTCCCGATTTTGCTGGCACTTGATGTTTTCTTTGCTTTTTTATTCTTAGTAAACTCTCTCTATAACAAATGCTAGTTCTGCAATGAACAAATGTAATCCCACCTTGAAAAATATGAAAAAAGGATCTTAGCTTCACTTTCCCAAAAGAACCTTTCCTACATAACTCCAACTGATGCAAAAACAGAACTGGTGCAATCTATCAAAAGATATTAAGAAGGCGAATTTAGCCTGTGATAATGTCTGATTGTTGACTAAAGTCAAGATATCATAGATGGAACACTGATCTTGATTGGTCAAGGCAACAGACATTCTCCCCCAAAAGTCTGGCTTTCACTTATCCTCCTCAAGCATAAACCTAGAGGGAAAAACTCAGAGAGAAGGGAAGAAATAAGGATGGCCACAAGCAAGCAAATAGGAGGCCCAGATTATCTTTTTCCAACCATCTTTTTTGCAGTAAATAATGTAGTGAAACACAACTAATTCAAGGAGGTAATAATTAGGCTTGACCATATTGCTTTTATTTGAAATTCCATTGTTACCTTCTGTGATTTTCTCAATATGTCCTTTCCCTGAATAAAGCCTTTAATACATCTAGAGATACTGTACCTTTCATGGGTTTTATACAACCAAATACAACAGAAAATACAGATCAGAGATGTAGATGGCAGCTTCACCATAATAAAAAAGGACCATAATAAAAAAAGAACACCCACAGAACCATCAACAACATTTTTAAACGAATCCAGTTTACCAGAGAAGAAGAAAACAACAATTCGCCACCCTTCCTGGACATCCTGATCAGCAGAGACCACAATAGCAAACTAGAAATGCAAGTCTACAGAAAAACCACCCACACTAACCAGGTGCTCCACTACCAAAGCAGCAACACAACCTCCCACAAGAGAAGCTGTGTAAGGACTTTATTTAAATGAGTCCAAACACACTGCAGCAACCCAGAACAGCCGAAAAAGGAAATGGAGCATCTATACAGCACATTCCAACAAAATGGATACCCACACAACTTCATCAAAGAGTCCCTGACCACTCAACCTAATACAGCACAACCAACACAAACCTTAAAAATAATTACACTGCCATACATCAAGAATATCTCAGAACCTGCAAATAGACTGCTACTACCAACTAAAGCTCCTCAAGAGCCAATTAAAGCTCTTCAAAACACCCTAAGCAAACCAAAAGACCCAGCAATCCCAGAAGAAAAAAAGGGAGTCATCTACAACATACAATGTAAGAACTGCAACAACCACTATGTAGGACAAACAGGCAGAAAACTGGCAGAGGCATCCATGAACACCAACTGGCAGTCAAAAGGCATGATGAAAAATTATTTAATTTCACAACATATAGACAGATTTAACCATAGTTTCAATTGAGAAATATGACAATCCTAGACTAGGCCAAATCTGAAAATGCCAGGGAATTTCTAGAAGCTTGGCACTCTGACAAATCAGCCATCAATAGACACATAGATATTAACAACCTCTATAGACTATGCAAAAGAAACAATCAACTAGCCCCAAAGAGGGCTAGCACTCTCCGCCAGTAATCAGCACTCAGATCAGCATAAATTAACTCCAAGGTCAACTTCAGGTCAACAATCAAGTAAGCAATACCCCAATCAAAAAACTGCTAAAGAGACATTAGTAAAGAGTCCAACCAAAGGATCCCTAAGACCATCCCCACCCACACAGACAGGCAAGACACCAGAATATAAACTGACAGCAAACCCCACTCTTTACTAGCACTGATGTTACCTAGTTAGGGTAACGAAATGTCTGCAAGAAAACAAGCAAGCTCAGAGAGTACCAAGGACCCCTGATTTCCTTACTGTTTACCAAGGGAAGAACTAAGAACTCCCAAGGAAGAATGGCCAAGAGGTTTCAGGAGGTTCGGCCTGTCTAGTGCTCTCTGCTGCAACAATCTTTTACTCATGAACTCTTGGAAAGAAGGATCTGCCAGGAGGTTTTAAATGATCTGCCTCTCCTGGTTTGTGAGGGTTTTCTCAGGATACCTTGCTACAGCCTCTGAAAACAGAATTGTTATCTTCAGAAAATATCAGGCAGCAAAAGCAGCTTTCTTGTAAGCCTCCACTTTGTTTTATCCCCTTAGGTGGTGAGTTGAGGGGAGAGGGTTTCAGGCAGTGATGCCTGCCTTATTTAAAGTCTTGCCCCTCAACTAAGCATGGAAGGGCAATTCTGCAAAAGATTTTTAAGATGTGAAATCAGGTCAATGAGAGAGAGCTTCAAATCCTTTTGAATGTTGTCCTCTTTGTTTTTCATTGACTCTATTACCAGCTTCATGTTTTCTTCTCTGCCAGCCATTCTTCGTTCTTCATTTTTTTGTGCCTTGTTGGCAAAATGTATGATCTAAGTCTCTGCTCATGTTCATCAAAGACCTATGATTCACTCTAAAGCAGAGTCCTTAGGCATATATTTCACATCAGGCAGCTGTTCCACTTCTCCTTTTTGGATTTCAACAAAAGCAGATTCTGATACAAATACATCAGTATGTCTAGTATAGATACATCTGGAAACACAAACATTCTAACCAAAGCCAAACCTTTTCAGGAATCAGAGGGTTTCCTTCCTGAAAAGGTAATCTGGATTTCAGTGGAAAAGATCCACTGCTTGCTACACAAAGCATGGAACCACAACTTTTTAAACTTTTACATATTCATGTGAGAAACGTGTGGCAAGATAAGTGAAGTCCACCACCCATCTTTATGTTCATTTTTGATAATGCCTATCTGTTTTCAGTCCCTGCTCTCCTTTCCAGATATCAGGACAAAGCTGTATCAATCCCATACATTCATATATAGAACAGAACCAGTTATAATGTTTGGAGTTCTAGAAACCAGCTAGGCAAATCCCCTCTCTGGACCAATATCTCTGGCTCCTTTTGCCTCCTTTTTTATAATATATAACTGACAAGTTGATTTTTCATTCAAATCAAATAACCTATCCTTGATTAAATTATTCTTCTAAATATTTTCTAATCAACATCTATTTTTTCTGATGTGTATCAAAGCATCACTATCTCACAGATATTTGGCTTCACTGACTTACAAAGGATAATGTCTGAAATTTCTATCTAAATATTTGCATTTCTCTTAAATACATTGGATTTGACCAAGTCCAAAGAAGAAAAAAAGGTAATCTGAAACAAAGTTTTTTACCCATCTCAACCCCTTACAATGCATTCCACAGAGTCTTTATGACCATTCTTTTTTTCCTAATTTCTCCTTTAAAAGCAGTGCTTTTTTTGTGGGGAAAAAAAGGTGCCGGAACTCACACACATCACACAACCCGCCTTGCCTACCCTACAAGGTTCCATCCAAAAAAGGTGCTGGAACTCCATTCTGGGCGTTCTATGACAAAAAAAAAAGGCTTGTTTAAAAGTATTTATGTTTTATGTATTCCTTGCTGTAGGAGCTATCCCCATCACTCTATCCAAGAGCAACAGAAGAAACGTGTGCAGTTGTGGGATTCAAATATGTGAACAACCGGTTCTCTGTGTGGATGCCACTTCTGGGCCTGGGCAACAAAAAATTAGCTACCGGTTCTGTTGAAGTGGTGCAAACCAGCTGAATCCCACCACTGGGCGTGTGGATGTATTTGTAAACCCACATAACAAATAGTAAGTACATACATATACAATTTTAAGAGAGCAAGATTCAAAATTCTCTGCGTAGATTCCTCTAAAATTTGGCACATAGCATCTCATCCCCTCAACATTTTTATTTTCTAGTAAATTCTGTTCCACTGAAAACAAAAAAAACATGCCTCTTTTGTGCTAGTATATGGAAGAATGCATTTCCGTTTTCTCAAGTATCACTCTTTTGTATTAACCTTCTCATAATCATTAGTGATTCCACTTTAAAGTGTGACAGACTGTTCATCATAAAGTTTACTGCCTATCATAAAGTTTAAGATTTTTAATAAATGTTTGACAATTAAATTATATGAAGTATTACACACAGGCTGTCCTTAAAGACAAATGCCACCAACATTGTCTCCCATCTTCACTGGGGGGAAAAGCGTGTTTGAAATAAGAGAAATATTTGCCTGGCCTTAAAATTGTACATACTACAATATTTAGCCTTGTAAATGTTTATGCATATAATGTTGCACCTTCCTCATATGCATATTGCTCTAAATAAGTAAGAAATTACCCTGCACATTTTTGGCCTTCTTACTTCTGTTCTTTGCACTTTAATCAATTGCTTTCTTTAATAATTTACAGTGGCTATAGCAACCCTCACTGCATTTCTATTTTGCTGACAGACTTCAAGAGTTGTTATGCTGAATAAGCTTTCTGCTTATCTCTTTTTAAAGTTATTCTCTGCAATGTATAGATCTGTGATAAGAATAATGCAGCAAGCTTCTCTTAAATTTAATTTGAAAGGCAGTTATATATCTACACACTTCAGAAAGTGACCCATTGTCCACGAGTTTGCTAAGGTATTTGACATCATATGTATGTAATATACAATTTTCTTAATACTCAGAAAAATAGCAAGGTTAGGAAAATAGCTTTGATATCACTGTTCCCCACTGATTCATGCACTGAACAGTATTTTCTGATCCAAGGATCAAATTCAAAAGCAATTTGATCAAACCTCGTCTTTGCACCAAATCACCAAATCATTTTGCTGCTGCACACTGCTGGCTCATGGTTAAGTGATCGTCTACTAGGCCTCCAAGATCCCTCTCACAGTTACTGTTTTTAAGCCAGGTCTTTCCCAATCTGTACTTGTATCTTTGATTTTTCCTGCCTAAATGGGATCTTGGGAGATTTGCATATTGCTATTAAATGCAGAAAACTAAACATAGTCCATACTTGATAGACTCATAAATCCATATTAAGATTTCTCAGCATGGCAATCTTGGTTTTAGACAGAGAAGAGAGTTTTATTACAAAAGCCTTAAGATACATTTCTGGTGGAATGGCACATCAGAAAATGTCAGAACATACTATATGTATGCTGAAATAAAGTTGACATACGCTTAAGGGGTAGAATGTCCCACAAAGTGGATTGCACCACAGAAAAAAAATATTTTCCTGTTTGATATTGAAGTATTATGTACGTAAAGTGATACAGACAGAGGACCATGAGTCAGGCAGATCTATCTGGAGAAAACAATCTCTAACATATCCCTCTAACAATTTTTTTAACAATAGTACCATATAGCAGTAGCTAAGTGTAGCATGCAACAAGCTAGCTGCTGGCATTCTGTGAGGGAGTGGAGGTGGAGTAGCTGTCTGTTTGCTTCAAAAGTAGTTGCAGGCACAAAAACATTTTTCCCATTCCCCCAGGCATCCAAGCCTGTATTCCAGCTGCCTGATCAATTGAGCCATACCTTGGTGTTTTCAAGGACACGTAGAGGCAACCTCACCCCACCCAGACCCTTAGCTTAACAAAAGCAAGGTCTAAAACAGAGTGGGTTTGGGTATGTAGGAGAAATTGAGATAGCAAATGGCTTATAGGCTAGGAAGTAGGATGCAAGGTCTGAAGATTAGCAGCTATTATTACAAGTAGATCAGACAACTATCCGTCAATTGCCAAGACCACAAGCTATAGTAAGCAGCATATCCTGGTGGGAGTCATTCTGGAGCTTGGCTTGGAATCTGGCTTGGAACTCACAGCACCTAGAAGAGGAGCAACTACCCTGAAACAGCACCTCTTCCAACTTATGCTCCTTTGAGACTTTTGTGTAAACTGTATTAACAGACTGAGTATAAAAGATTGAGTTTTGAAGTTATCTTTACATTGCACTATCATCTTGCAAAGTCCTAGAAGGGTGGAGGTGACCAGACCAGTAGCCTGTTGTTGAGGAAGAGGATTTCACAGATTTGCTACACTTTGTTATGTCCAATCCTTGGAGAGCAAAGGACTGTAACACTTTCCTACAAATAATACTTCCCAAGTAAATAGAAAGATAGCTCCTCTACTCAAGGTCATTGTAAGGTAACACATCTTGGGAATAGCTGTAGTTGGTAGTACACAAATGTATCACTGTAGCCATTTCAGTTTCTAGTGAATATTAGAAAACTGAGCTGCCTTTTCTGTCAACCTGTAGTCATAATCCTGTTGTAATTTGTCTCCACTGTTTATTCTTTTTGAGGGTATCCAGAAAGAAGATTCCTTCCTTCCTTCCTTCCTTTCTTCCTTCCTTCCTTCCTTCCTTCCTCCCTCCCTCCCTCCCTCCCTCCCTTCATTAAATCATTTGATTTTTGATTTGATTTTATTAAATTTATACCCCGCCCTTCTCCCGGAGGACTCAGGGCGGCTTACAGCCAGTTTAAAACAATGATATAATACAATACAAAATTTAAAAAGATTAAAAATAACTATTTAAATTTGGCCGCTTCTACTAAAAATTTAATTTAAAACCCCTTTAAAATACCCCTAGGCCAGTCCTGC
>NW_015388048.1:27602-78032 GCF_001527695.2 Protobothrops mucrosquamatus
AGTAGTCCAGGCGGGAGGTGACAAGAGCATGAGTGACTGTGCGCAAGGCATCCCGGTCTAGAAAAGGCCGCAACTGGTGCACCAGGCGTACCCGGTAAAACGCCCCCCTGGCCACAGCCGCCAACTGGTCGTCCAGTGTCAGCCGTGGGTCCAGGAGGACCCCCAAGTTGCGAACCCTCTCCGAGGGGGCCAGGGTTTCACCCCCTATAGTCAGCGATGGAATCAGCTGACCATACCTGGGAGCCGGCAGCCACAACCACTCAGTCTTGGAAGGGTTGAGCCTGAGTCTGTTTCTCCCCATCCAGACCCGTACGGCCTCCAGGCTGGAGGCTGAATAACAGACAAAGAAATGGAAGTTAAAGTTAAAGAAAGGGATAAGTTACCATGCCCATGTATGGACAGTTTTTGCAGTACACGGTACTCTGTTACTGCCTGTTAAAGTTATCGGTGATGCTTTTAACAGGATTTGAGCCCCTTCTTTTCTCCAGACAGCCATCTGTAATGCAATAAATTAAAAAAATGGGTCCTATTTTGAAAAAGAAACTTTCATGTTGACATTTAAGCCTTATGAAAAAAATCTATTTTCCCCCTCTACAATTCAGGTAGACCTTGACTTACAACAATTCATTTAGTTCTGTTAGTAACTGTTCTAAGTTACAGAGGCACTGAAAAAAGTGATTTATTACTGTTTTTTCACTCTGATGACTGTTGCAGCATCCCCATGGTCACGTGATCAAAATTCTGATGCTTGGAAACTGATTCATGTTAATGATGGTTGCAGTTTTCCAGGATCACGTGATCATCTTTTGCGACCTTCTGACAAGCAAAGTCAATGGGGAAGCCAGATTTGCTTAACAACCTTGTTACTAACTTAACAACTGTGGCAAGAAAGGTTATAAAATGAGGCAAAACTCACTTAACAAATGCCTCACATAGCAATAGAAATTTTGGACTTAATTGTGGTCATAAGATGAGAACTACCCTTATACCTAAGAATGGAAGAAAATGACATATTTAATTATGCCAAAGGTTTGATGGACAACTTTTAAAAGTATGAGGAAGAAGATAGATAGATAGATAGATAGATAGATAGATAGATAGATAGATAGATAGATAGATAGATAGATAGATAGATAGATAGGGAGGGAGGGAGGGAGGGAGGGAGAGAGAGAGATAACCTTTATTGTCATTTTTTTTTACTGTGGGCACAACGGCACACATTAAAAATGAAATTTAGCTGCTTGCTCTCAAAGTGTGCTTGAGAAAATAAGCATTCTCAAATCTCAGTCTGGTGAATGCTTGCAAAGATTGTTTTTATTTTATTTTATTAGTTCATTTATGACACTTTTCAGTGACAAAACTGATATGCAGACTTTACTGTTTGTATTCTCATAGATATAGCTCTTAATATGTGAACTAGGCAAGAGTAAGTTTGGTGTAGTGGTTAAGCACCAAGGATGATGCCTGGAAATTGGGAGGCTGTGCATTCTAGTTCCAAATTAGGCATGAAGCCAGTTGGGTGGCCTTTGGCCAGGAAGCAGGCAAGGGGAAGCCATTGCTGGAAAACCTTGTCATGAAAACTGCAAGGATTGGTCCAAGCAATCACCAAGAGTCAATCCTGATTCGAAGTCTCACACACACAGACAGGCACACACATAGACAGAAGGCAGGTTTATATGTAGAGCTTTTTCCTTTTCCCATGGTAGGCTGGGAAATATTAATATGAATTTGCATTTGGATCACTGATCTTCCTCTTTCTGGGATACTGGACATCCATTGAGGATTGCTTTGCACTTCCAAATAAATGTACTCAACAAGTGATTTAGTTTTTCAAAGTCCTGCCTGACAAACTAGACACTGATTGCAGCTTACATAAACAAAACTAGAACATTAAGGAAAAAGAAGTTAGCCTAATATGCTAATGCCTACATGACTCTTGTCTAAAATAATGCATTAGCTACCTCTTAGCTGAGATAGAAAAGGATTTCTTTCAAAGTATTCTTTAAATACTACAGCCACATAAACAATATAATGTTTATAATTTATATTGTTAATTAATGCAGGTGTCATAGGCTTCTTTTTAATTCATGGTTTGCATATAAACCTAGAATGGATGCGTTCATGGCAAGCAGAAGCAATGTAAAACTATAATCCTAAACTCTATTATTTGTTATGGTAAATATTACCATACAATCTATTTGTACTACTTTTGAGATGTGTTGGAAATACACTTCTCAGAATTCCTAACCATCAAAACCAATTTGTGTCAGGCTGATAAGGAATTTGGAGAGTTATGGTTCCAAGTTTGGAAGATAGCAAGTGGGAGAAGACTGGTCTGCATAGTGGGAAAATGAAAGGTGAAGATAATCATGATTTAAATGTAGGCTTTTAAGCAAATCTCAGAGATTACTCTGATATACTCTGAATCTGGGTCAAAGTCCAGAGCAATCTGTTCCCTTCTACTATGAATCATTTTCCAGTGCTTTGGGGCTTTACAATTTTGCCACCATTTATGAAAAAATAACCCAGCATTTATAGACAAATAATTATTCATTTTGGCAATCAAGACTGGAATACATATTAGTAATAGAACATATTATTTTCTCTGATATTTGAAATAAATTTAATATTTTTTTCTTCCACTGAAATTCTCATTGTTGCATACTATAAGTATGATTAACTGCTATATCCATTTAATCATACAGTCTTTAGCTTGGTTCAAATTTAAAATCAGTAGTAACGTATATATTCTACCTCAGTAGTAACGTATATATTCTACCTCAGAGATGTTCAGTGTTACAACTAATACTGATTTGCAGAATTTTCAGATTCCTCTCTAATCCTTTTATGTCCCCCCTTTTTTCTATAGTTCTTTCATTGCAATACTAATTATCTGAAGATTCTGAAGATAACATAAAAACAAGTTACAGGTAGTCCTCAATTTAAAACAGATCATTAGTGACTGTTCAAAGTTACAATGGCACTGACTTATGACCATTTTTCACACTTACAACCTTTGCAGCATTCCCATGATCATGTGATCAAAATTCAGAATTTCATACTTATGACCCTTGCTGTGTCCCAAAGTCATGTGATCCTCTTTTGTAAACTTTTGCCAAGCCAAATCAATGGGGAAGCCAGATTCGCTTAACAAATGTGTTGCCTGCTGTGAACAACTGTGGCAAGAAAGGTCTTAAAATGGGACAAAATTCACTTAACAAATGTCTCATTAAAAACCGAAATTTTGTGGTCATAAGTGAGGGACTATCTGTGTTGTCTATAGACAGCAATTTTAAAAAAATATCTTGATAAAATAGACATAATGAAACAAGACAAAAAAAAACTAGGACTTAATTATGCCTTATATTTATTCCAAACGGCCACTAAGTTACTTAGTTAATATTATATTTTATAGCTTGTTTATATCCATTTTTATCAGGTCAGATATATCTTTGCAGCGCTTCTGGAAGATCTGTCCCTTATATCAAAGTTATAGCACTTTGTGGAGACATAATGCATTCTGAAATCCACATTAAGGTGCTGTTATCACAATACAATATAAAATTTGTAGCAAGCCACCTCATTTGCATAGGCTCTGCAGATACTGCATCACATGTAGAGATATGTTTAGTTCTATCACAAAAGTTGCAATAATTATTTTGTTTCTTAAACAATTGATAAGCTAGTAATTCACCTGGCTTTTTTAAAAAGTATTTTTGACTGGTAAAATTCAAATGTTTATAAATTTAATTTATTTTCACTAAGTCAAGCTGTTTTTATATTGCTTTTATGCTTTGCTATAAATCTAAAATTGTGTTGAGTTTATGGCTTAGTTCTAACTGTTTCAAATCATTCAAAGGTGTATCTTTCTGCTTTTGCATGGCTTTATTTCTCCTTCATGCTAGAGAAATAAGCAAATATGTCATGAATGCTTCACTTGACTTCCATACTGCAGCAGAAAAAAAATCAGAATTTAAATTGAACAGGAAGAAACTCTTTAATTTGCGTTGATGCTTTAATTTAATATCCTCTTGTAATAAAAAACAATAATTTGCTACGTCTTCACCTGTTCAGTCCAGGAATTCCTCTGTTTAGTCTTACCATTATTGGATTGTTATCTACATATGTTGAAGCTGCCACTTTTATGCCAATAAATCATGATTTAAAACCACACAGGTGTTGGGGGAAAGCATATGTTGGAATATCAAAAGAACAGAGCTTAAATTAGGTTAACACAATGCATATTCTATCATTTTGGTATCATCATGGCTATGAACAGATGCCTGTAAAAAAATGAAATGGCTGGGTTCATCCTCTGTATTAATCCAAAACTAAATCAATCACATTATGGCTTAGCATAATGTTAAGTCAGTGTTGTTCTGAAATTTGACAATAATAAACATGCTGTATGTATGAATAGCTGCAATAATTTAATGTTGAGACACCTGCTTTGTCCTTGGCTCTATTTTTAAAAAATCAAAAGTGCAAAGTATGTTGTCACTTGATAAGCCTTGGAGCGATTGAGTAGAATGTTTCATGTTTAAGATATAACTCCACATTTCTTGATTAAACCCAAGTTGCCTCTTACTGCTATTTTCAAAAAGTTCCACAAATATTTATCATAGGATTTCATCAGTATTTGTTAGAAAAAATTACATTGCCAAATGGCATATTTGTAATTTACATATTAGTTCCAAATCCTTGCCACATGGCTAAGATATACTGCCATGATTTGAAAAGTGTGGTCTTTCTAAGCCAGGGGTCTTCAAACTTGGCCCTTTTATGACTTGTGGAGTTCAACTCCCAGAATTCCTCAGCCAGGCACGTTGGTTGAGGAATTCTGGGAGTTGAAGTCCACAAGTCATAAAAGGGCCAAGTTTGAAGACCCCGTCCTAAGCACTGAGACAAGCTAGCTTTACATTCTGCAAGTGATTCTCATAAAAGCATTGAACTGAAGATTCTTGCAGAGATTTACAATTCCATCCATTCAGACTGCAGACAAAGAACAGGTGATAGCTTTCAGATCCTTCACTCAGAGGCTTACTGAAATCATAATATTTATTTCCCAATGAATGAGAATATGAGCAAAATGATAGAGATTAATCTGCATCACAGACAAAAATATGTTTAGCAAGCTTTCTAGGATTATTTAAGAAGTGCATTTATTTCAATTGGAAGGATTGAAACTTCCCATAGCTTAACTTAGTTCAGCTCTGGTTTGGCTTTGCTTTGCTTCTTTCAATAAAGAGGGAATAATTAGACAGCAAAGCAAGACATTTTCTGGTGTCATAGTCAGTATCCTGAATGTGAACACCTATCAAGCTAAGCCAAAATATTGTTGGCATGTTTTTGATTTAGTGTCTCGTATAAAAACAGTTATAATCTATAAGACACTATTTTAGCACAGTCGCATCTTGTGGAAACAATTTCTGGTTTATTTAATAAAACACGGATATACAAACGTTAGCAGAACAAGACTGAACATGACTGATTTGCAGGACATATGAAGCAGGACTGTGCAAAGCCCTGCTCTCGCACATCCCACATACAGAGATGCTCTATTTTGATACTCCAGAAAAAGACTGTCCAGGGATTCCCTGTTCCACCACAGTCTTTGTTTTATTGCTAGCAGGAATTTCCTTGTATCTTTGAAAAGGATCCTCAAAGATGCGTATTTCTTCCAAAAGAGAAAGTGATTGTGGCCCATCCAATGTGATTCTGCTAAGTCTCTATTATATTCTTAATTCCCAGTAGTGGAGAATTTCTTTAGAGACTTAACCTGAGACAAAAGTCATGTTCCCTGCTTATATGGCTATAGGAAAGAAAAACTGGAGGTCATTTTCAATTTTAAGCAATTGACAAAGGAAATTCATGTGTTTCTGTTGTCCAAACTTTATGTCACTGCTGTATATTTATGTAAGATAATGGAAACAAATTGAGGATCTATTTCATATCTCTAGGTAAAAATAAGAAATGAGGAAAGGATTCATTCTTCTTACAAAAGGCCATCTTGGTAGTTTTTCTGACCATCCTTTCAGGAAAAAGGAACTTTGGTGTCTCCCAAGCCATATCAGATCTATTGCACCAAATCTAACATAACCCATCATAATCATGTCTTATTATATTATATTTGTCTTGACTATGGCTCCTGCAAACATTCTGTAGTTTTTCCAAAGCCTCCAGTAATTATTTTTTAATTATTTAATTATTCAAGTCTTGCCTGCCCATGCTTGGTTTCTCTTGTTGGCCCCTGTGCTGTCCAGAACAAAACATTGTTAAAAATATATTGGAGTCTAGAGACATATAATGCTATTTTAGTTATACCATTACTGCAGTTATTTTTAGAATAAACATTTAAGCGTAATGGTTCTATCACAAGCTATTTAAAATTAATTTACATTAATTAAGCTAATTAATCTATTGGTTTAATCTAATGTGTAGTTTAGGAAGTATCACTTGCAACTGAAGTACAAAAAGCCTAACACAATTCAACACCCAGAACTGAGAAAGAGAGCTTATATGATTACATGAAAGAGACACTGGGGGGGAATTCATTTTCAGCACTAAGCTATTGTATTGCCAAAGGAAATTCTGTAAGCTCAAGGTGTCTAGGTTGTGATATGTCAATGTTTTTTGGGAGGGGGTGCTCAAATACAAGTTGTATGAATGGATCGTTAAAACTTGTCCTATCTGATAAGTTCATAGTTGGAAGTTCCAGCCTAAAGTGATATTAAAAAAAATGAGTCACAGAGGTCCTTTTGACTTTAGTGACAGAGATCAATGTGCAACACTAAACAATCTAGTCTTCTAGGGTGAACTCAATCTTATAAAAAACAGATTAAACATCATTCACTTGGGCAGACAAATTGCCCGTGTTCACTTGCAGGGTTTCCTCATCTAAACTGAGCTTATTGGCCATCATCCAAAAAATTCCTGTGATGCAGAATTGATTTAATACTTTTACTATCACCAAAGAAATATAATTGGAAACTATACATAAATAATTAAATTGCCAATAACCCCACCCTGTAGTTTCATGCTGATATTAAGCATAGAAAGACAGAGAACCTTGCAAAATCCCAAAGCATAGATACCATGGAGTTATGTGAAAATTTTCCAGTGATTTTTTTTTTTTTTTTTTAAAAAAGTCCATTCAACTATGAATACAACTACTGAAAAGTATACCTCTTCAGGCGATCTTTCTAAAGATCACAATGCATGGGATCAAAAAATAAACCCAAAATATCTTGTTGCAAATGAAAACCATATTCCACATCTCTTGTTGCTTCTTTAAAGCACGCTGGGCGCTTACACTATTGCATACCTGCATTAAGTAGAAACCAACAATGGATGTATTAGTGCATTATCACCCCCTGCCTCCAAAATCCATAACCTGGCTGGCTATTTTGCTAACAGAAATATTTCATGATTCGTTACCCAGAGCTTCAAAGTAAAATTGCTCATTGCCATCTAACTCCAAGGAAATTTATTGAACAGTTCCTAAGTTTGATGATGGCCTAGACAAGGGAGAATAAACTGAAATTAAATGCAGACAAAATGGAAGTTCTGCTAATGAGCATGGTCTAGGGTGCTCTCCTTCTAAAAGTGTAGGTCGGTGGTATGGGAGTTCTTTGACCTCCAAATATTTTAGATTCCCAAAAGTTGCTGTGTGGGTGGGTATGGGGTATGTTTCCATTGTTATGTTTAGTATTCTGTGTCCATTCCTAAGCAACTTGGATTTGGCAGCTGTCACCCGTGCCTTTAGTACTTAACTGTGCAATGCCTTCTATGAAGAACTGCCCTACAGGAATGTCTGAGAAAGTTCACATGTACAATTTACAACTGCTAGACTGCCAAGTGGTGAATGAAATCAGAAACATTGTATAAATAAAGTTCTATACTGGTTGCTAACAGATTTCCAGGAACAAACTAAAGGTTTTGGTTTGGACCTTTCAAGCCTTATGTGGCTTGGAGTCTCGCTATCTGAGGAACTCTCTGTCTCAGTATGAAACTGTCCAGACATTAAATCAAGCAGGAGAAGCTCTCTTTGTAATACTCTCACTGTCTGAAGTCTATTTGTCAGGCAGATGAATAAAAAGATTTTCTGCTCCCCCCCCCCGCCCCCCTATGGGACTCACTCGCTTTATTCTGATTTTTAAGAAAAGAGTTGAGTTTTATTTTTCTTTCTATGCGGATCTTTTCATTTTGAATTCATTAACACGCAAAAATCCTTTTGTAATCTTTTTACAAAGGTGTTTTGTCTTTTAGTTATTAGTAACTTTGTTTTCTGCACAGAAAGGCAAGATATACACTGAATTAATTTTGTTATTCATTAAATGTGAGATAATCTTAATATATGTGGTTTTAGAGTTGCTTCTTTGAACTGTCGTATAATCTATAATGAGAAGCCTTTTTTAAAACATATTTGTTGGAAGGCTTTTAATTAATGGATTCTGCGGCATTTAGTGATTCTTACTGGATAGGAAAATATATTTCAATGTTCTTCCCAGCAGAAAATAAGAATACTCCACTGTTGAAGGGAAACAACATATTAATGATGGATGAGTTTCTGGCTTGATTAAGGGCATGTCAATTTCAAAGGATTTATGACTGCATATAAATTGGACTTGCATAGTAAACATTGAACAAGGGGAATCTCTACCTTCTTCATCTTTATTAAATCTAATTAAATTTTAACTAAGCAAACTTTATTTTCCATGCCTACCTTCTATTTCATTCCTGGCTTAATAACCAGTACCAAAATAGTTCAGTTGCAATAGTCATTTATATTTAAAATTAATGTGTTCAAAATGTATTCTCATGAGACACTGGAATTTTCAGCCACACTATATGTCTTTGTTTCTATTTATTTCATATAACAAGAACACTGTTTTAAACTGTGATAGAGCAAACTAGTATTCTATTATTAACCACAATGTCTAACTACATTAATAAATGAAGTGTGTATTAATATATTAATGCCAGTATTGTCACCTTGTTAATTATATGCAGAATATATACTGAGGGAAGCTAGACTGCAAATTGTTGAACGTATTTTTAAAACTGCAGGAAGAAATATAAATAATCTGTGACATGTTGATAGCACTATTCTGATAACTGAAAATGCAAATGATCTGCATGCTCTAGTAATAAAAGTCAAAGAACACAATGAAAAAAGGAGAATAAGATTAAATACAAAGACCAAACTAAAGACAGCAGACACAGCAGCCAGCTTTAGAACAGATATTATTATGGTTTATCACAAAGCCAGCCAGATGCTTAGACCTGATTTGGTATTTTTGTCCACCTACGGTATTGAGTTTTTCCTGAGGACCTGCTATTATTATTATTTAAGATTTAATCTTCAGTTTGATTCACACTCTGGGATTGGTAAAAACTTAACAGTTCAAGTCCTAACCAAGGACCTAAGAGCTGTTAAGGTAGCGTCTGAGTATATGGGCAGTTCCGAGTAGGGTGGTTTTTTGCCAAGTCAGGATATTCAGGTCTAATAAAATTTCCATGTATCTAGGCAGTCCTTTGGGTATTGCTCTAAGGGGTCCTATTATTATTGGGACAACCATTGATTTCTTCCTCCGTAGTTGCTCAACTTCCGTTTGCGAATCACGATATTTTGATATTTTTTCTATCGGTTTCTCCTCAATTCATGCATCAGCTGGTATTGCAATATCATTGAACCAGACTTTTTTTTCTTTTCTACAATAGTGATGTCAGGTGTGCTGTGGGCCAGAACTGTTTGGATCCAAAAGTCCCACAAGATGTTGACTTCTTCATTTTCAAGAACTTTGTCTATTATTATTGTTGTTGTTGTTCTATCATTATCATCATCATCATCATCATCATCATCATCATCATCATCATCATCATCATCATCATCATCATCATCATTTATACAACAATGTGAAATTGTAGCTAATGATGGCCTTTATAAACATAAAATTCTTCACAAGAGCCTATCATATTGTAATGTAGCAGCTTAGTATATGTGTTTGTCCAAGCAATATGGTCCAAGCAATATTCATAGATGGGAATTGTGCCCATGCACACATTTTTCTAAGACGTTTTTGGTATGGTACTGTGTGTGTCAGTAACCACTGTGACCACCATGGCTAATCTTTCCATTTCGATTTTCAGATCTTGTGACCTTTTCCAACTCTTTGTCTTCTATTCTACTATCTTCTGGTATTGCCTTATCAATTATCCACACTTTCTTCTTTTCAATCACAGTTAAATCTGATGTGTCATGAGCCGAGACATTATCAGTTTCGATTCAGAAATCCCACCATATTTTAACCTGCTCATTCTCAACTACTTTTTCAACTCTATGTTCCCACCAATTTTTCACTATTGGTGCATGATAATTTTTAGAGATGTTCCTGTAAATTATTTTGGCAACTATTATGTTGTTGTTTATAATCAACATTATAATCTGAGGAAGTTGGGCAGTTAAAAAGTATGAAATGTAAAATGTAAATAAATAAATAAATCAGTTTATGTGATCATCTTCCTTGAGCTGAGTATATGATCTACTGTTTTTTTCTGGTTCGTTGCACAATCCTCACTTTGAATCATTTGATGATTTTTCAATTCTGGCCTTAATTGCATCCATTCAAATAGCTTGCTCTTGAGCATTCAAAACTAAGCCTTCAGTTGCTTTTTTAAATGTCCTAGTTGTACATTTTTGTTAAGTTTTATCTTTATCCACTATCCCTTCCTTGGATTTTTTTTTTTTTTAGAAATTAAACATGCAATGTTTTTCCAGCATTTTCTTCTTGTTTTTATTACATTATTTTAATATCCATGTTTTGTTTCCAATACAGTCAGCAAGTTCTAATTTTTAATTTGCATCAATCCTTGTTCTGGGCTGCTTTTTGTACAATCAACCAATGTACACGACCAAAAAACCAAACGCACAGGTATAGTATAGTAGTAACTGTGAGAGGGATCTCGAAGTCCTAGTGGACAATCACTTAAATATGAGCCAGCAGTGTGCTGCAGCTGCCAAAAAAGCCAACACAGTGCTAGGCTGCATTAACAGAGGGATAGAATCAAGAGCACGTGAAGTGTTAATATCACTTTACAATGCCTTGGTAAGGCCACACTTGGAATACTGCATCCAGTTTTGGTCACCATGATGTAAAAAAAAATGTTGAAACTCTAGAAAGAGTACAGAGAAGAGCAACAAAGATGATTAGGGGACTGGAGGCTAAAACACGTAAGGAATGGTTGCTGGGATTGGGTATGTCTAGTTTAATGAAGAGAAGATGAGGGGTGACATGATAGCAGTGTTCCAATATCTCAGGGGCTGCCATAAAGAAGAGGGAGTCAAGCTATTCTCCAAAGCACCTGAAGGCAGGACAAGAAGCAACGGACGGAAACTAATCAAAGAGACAAGCAACCTAGAACTAATGAGAAATTTCCTGACAGTTAGAACAATTAATCAGTGAAACAACCTGCCTCCAGAAGTTGTGAATGCTCCAACAGTGGAAGTTTTTAACAAGGAAATGGACACCCATTTGTCTAAAATGGTGTAGGGTTTCCTGCCTGAGCAGGGGGTTGAACTAGATGACCTCCAAGGTCCTTTCTAACTTTATTATTATTATTATTATTATTATTATTATTATTATTATTATTATTATTATTATTATTATTATTATTATTATTATTATTAATTATTATTATTATTATTATTATTATTATTATTATTATTATTATTATTATTATTATTATTATTATTATTACAACCATTTGTTTGAGTTTAAATAAACTAGCTGTTTCTTGCTTTATAATTTCCAAAGCTTCTTCAGTTTGTCTGATGCTAAGCCAATATTTTTTATTAGGCTTGTCTTGATCCTTACGTTTTTCAATTTTTCTCTTTCATGTTCTTTAAATTACTTCCATCAGATCTTAATTTCTTTATGTTGGCCTCCAGTCTGATCTTCTACTTTGCGATTGAACATGATTTTCCTTTTGATTTTCTTATTTCTGTACCCAGTTCTTCTGTAGCCACCATCTCTATACTGTAAGCACATTGATTGGTCTGTGCAATAGATGTCATTTTAATCCTTTCAAGTGTCTTATTCACATCCTTCATTACAGGTCTTTGGGGGACGCTACTTTCAATGCTCCTACTTCAATGCAAGTAGTTATCTATCTCAGCTACTCTGGAACTCAGATCTGCCTTCACCATCTAAACTTTCACTCAGTCCATCAATCAATTTTATTATGGTCATTTTCAAAGATTCATATATTGCTTCAAATGATATAATTATGCACACATATATATGGTGTTAAAATGTATTTAAAATCAATATAAAATAGAATGCCAAAATGTAAAATATAAACATTTATAAATAAATACAATAAATATAAAATATCAGAAAACCACTGATTTCTATTTTCTGCTTCATTATTAACAATGCAATAGATTTTTGGCAGTTTGTCATAGAATTTTGGCAGATGGTCATCCAATTGTGTCTTCAAGTAAACAGTTTACATAAAAGTTTTCCAGAGCTTCTGGAAATTTTTGAATTAAGCAAACTATTGTGGTATTTCAAATGTTCCTGTCTAAAAGACAAAACAGAATATGTGAGCCAGTATTGCTTTTGTACCTTCCTCCATGGAATTTTACTGAATGGAGTCTTCTTATATCTGTCTTCAAGAACTGCTGAAGGGAGGATGTCAGAGCAAACAAGGAAGAACACAGCCACACCAGGAAGCCTATCTCAGCATTTCTCATCCTTGGTCACAGCTAAACAACTTTCAGTTGTAAATCTTCACTTGTTTCTCTGTGTTCTCTGAATGAAAAAGAACAAAATGCAACACTAATGGTACTCTCTGCTCCTCAGTGGGAGAAGGGCACCAATATAGGCTTCAGATACCAGATTTCCAATGTTTGTTTATAGATCAAAATTTCATAAAAGCAAATTGATCCACAATAGATTGATCCTGGTCCTGGGCTTTGACTTCTCCTGAGGACAGTAATTGGGAAGGGAAAACAACAAAATATTTGAGTGAATAGTCCTGCATTGTGGGGAATTGGATTTCAAGTTCAAAAATCCTTCCTTCCTTCCTTCCTTCCTTCCTTCCTTCCTTCCTTCCTTCCTTCCTTCCATCTTGAAGCTCTTTAAGCCAAAGGCTAGTAGAGCCCTACTTCCTACAACGAAGGGACAGGAGGAAAGGAGAGAAGATTAGTTTAATCATTGCCTGAAAAAATATTATCTGTATTAATAATGGTTTCCTCTTCTCGTGCTGCAAAAAAATGAATAAAATAAAATAAAATGGAGCTACATTTTATTTCTGCATTTATGCAAACATAAAGCTCAAGTAGTGCTACTTGTTTGGTGTCTATCCTTCTCCTTCTAACAGTTTTGGAAAACAAAATTACTACTAGAAAAGTGCTTCAGAGTTCATGTTCTGCTAAAAGCATGAGGAAGTAATAATGTGCCCTTTGTGTACATTATCATATCATATTAATTTAATTATTCATGGCAATTTAACCAGCAGCTGATATAGGAATAGCCACCATCTCCATGGAATAGAACTTTTATCTCAAGGCAAAGAATTGCTGGAAGCCTAGCAAATCTGAAACCCCACTCTGAGGGAAAGCAAAATATGAATCCTACCATAACTTTACTTGACAGCCCATCCATCTAAGAGGATTAAGATTGAATGGCAAAAAGTTCTTAGAAAAAAAAGCAGCCAGGATGGAAGGGGATGGAAAGTTGTACTATCATTGCCAATTTTTTCATGGAAGCAAAGATCCCATCTTATACTTAATTGCTTTCTGAACTACCCTCTCTTTTCTCCCCCCACACTTTGTAATCTATATTTGCTGCCATTGATTCTGTCTAAAGTGACCAAACTTTTCCCTTTTTATCCTGGATCATATTTTACTGGACAAAGGAACAAGAATAGTGCAGAATCAGAATTTAAAAGTTTCAAAGTTAACTTTAATGGGAACAAATCAAAACCCAGATAGAAGCCTAGAAGAAGTTCAAATGATAATAGCATATGCTTGCATACTTATAACTAAAAACACTGTAGGCAAGGTAAAGAAAGAACACTGATTAGATGTGTGCTGATCTCTACTTAAAGCACAGGTCAAATATATCAAATTTCTGGAATGTTTTACCAAATTTCTCCCTTCAAAATCTAATTTCATTCCCAACCATATGCAGCTATTTGGATCTGAAGCAGAAAATGAGCTTCAGAGGTGTTGTGACTGCATTCACTGAACCTATCAGTGCCTTTAGAGAGCTGTGACTTCCCTTGGCTTGCACAGTGTCTTGACAAGTGTCACTTCTTTAAGGAGATATGACTAAATGCTTCAAGCATGACACTTCCAAGGTGCTTTTTATACTCCAAATCCAAATTGCATGCCACTACTTTTTATTATAAGTTATTGGTTAAATTATTTCACAATATGAAATATATAACACTAATAGAAATATACAAATAGATACAAAGAAAACAATAGGACGTGTTCACAGTAAGTTGTCACCCCCTATCATTAACCCCAATCTGATCTAAATATTCTGTGCTCTTTGAAATGTCCTTTGGAAAAAAAAGGGTGCAAGAGAAATTTAAAATTTTGTGGCTGACAAAGAGTTAGTGGGAGACTAGTATAGCTATTTCAGGCTCATTAGCCCTCATCAGCTAGTCACACCCTTCAGGGATTCGAACCTGGGCAGCTTGCATGTTAGGCAGCTGTATTACCCTTTTGAGCCACAGGTTCCCCCTTACTCCTGTCAGCAGAAACCAGGGAAACTGATTTATATTTGGTAGACCGGGTGCCTTACCCAATAGGATGGATAGATAGATAGATAGATAGATAGATAGATAGATAGATAGATAGATAGATAGATAGATAGATAGATAGATAGATAGATAGATAGATATAACACGTTTTTAAAGAAGAATCTAAATAAACAGCCCTTTCTTTAGAGTACCACTTGCAATCAAAAAGAATGGGTCCAATATAATGCCACTACTTGCAATTGGGCTAAGTTAAGCTTGAGCTTCTTCACAGACAGGATCATTAGTAAACGAAAAGTGAAAGTAAAAGACCATATAATTTTCCTGCATCATAATTGTTAACCACCATTCTTCTGTACTGTCCCCCAAAGCTATGCTGGGACTTTGCCTGTACCATTTGCTGTAGTAATCTCCTAATATTGTGGTACCAGTTCCATTTCCCTCCTTATTTGCTCTTCCTATCTCTTTCTATGCTTTTTGATAATTTCTTCTTTGAGATGAATTTACTGCAGCCTTTTCACAGAATCAGATTCTCCGAGATCTTCCCACTGACTGAAAATGGTCATTTTCATTCTTTTGAGTCTATATATTAAACACTCTTAGCAAGAGTAATTGGATACTCTTAAGCTTGCAGTAAATCTTTATAACCATTTGAACTGCATAACCACATTCTTGATTAGTTTTTGAATCAAGCATTATGACACTGAAGAACTTAATTTGCCTTAAAAAAAACCCTGTCAAATGTTTCAATACAATTAATTATACAAACCCCAAACAAAATTTAAAATGTGATACCGGGTAGGGAAAAAAAGACCTGCTCAGTCCCATTCTGTTGTCAAGCACCAAAGAAATCAAAAGATCCAGGCAGTTCAAATGGTTATAAAGATTTATTTATTAACCTCTCTACAAGAATCCGAACTACTAATGGCCAAAGCAAACTGGTGGTAGATTAAGAGTCAAAGGAATTCAAGGTGGGCTGGACTTTTCAGCCTTGAACTATTATGTCTAATCTTCCCATTGACTTCCAAGGTGGGAAATTAAGCTCTCTTTGAGCTAACTTCACATATACACTCTGCTGGCAAGGTTTTAAAAAATGGCTGATTATCAGTTCACTTACCCTGCCCATTAGATTGGCCTGCCTAGAAACAGGAAGCTGGCTTAGATTTTAATTTTTCTGATATAGTATGGTAAACAGCAAAGGGTAAGAGTGTTGACTCATGGCAACTGTGGAACAAGTCCTTGCAGTTTTTTGGGCAAGATTTCAGAAGTGGTTTGCCCTTGTCTCTTTCCAAGGGCCAACGAGTAGTGGCTGGCCAAAGGACATCCAATTGGCTTTGGGCTTCAGGCAGAACTAGAACTCACAGTCTCCTGGTTTTTAATGTGAACACCAAACTGACTCTCAAGTAGAATTTTAGGTGGCATTAATTCATATAGATTTAGATTTTAGATTTTATTAAATTTATACCCCGCCCTTCTCCCGGAGGACTCAGGGCGGCTTACAGCCAGTTTAAAACAATGATACAATACAAAATTTAAAAAGATTAAAAATAACTATTTAAATTTGGCCGCTTCTACTAAAAATTTAATTTAAAACTTGAATTAGTTAATAGTCTGTTTGTGCATTTACGTATGTGGGTGTATGTGCATATATTCATTGGTCCATAATACAGAGTTAGTTAAAGGTTTTGAAAAACCAGGACTTTCAGATTTGTCAGCGTATTAAGCATACTTTATGTATACAGCATTCAGAAAATCATGACCTTTAGAATAACCTAATAGTTACCAGTTTCCAGAGCATCTATTTTTGGCACTTATAATTTCTTATAAACCTTTGACAAGCTTCTCAGACATATTGACTATACTTCACTTGAGGTAATTTAGTGAAGTTCTCTAACATTGGGCCTCTGACTGTTCTATTATATTAAACATACAGACACACACACCAGGCGATTTCCTCAGGTGACAACTTACTGGAATAAAGCACTGAATTACAGCAGGTTAGAAAGCTGTTTTTGTACAACAGCTTCATGAAGAGCCATTGAGCCAATATTGAGCCTGCTGAGGGAGAAATCTTTTCAGCAAGGAATCACTGGAAAAAAGTCAGTGGAAATTTCAGTTGTTTGCCATTAAACCTGCCAAATCAGTGCTGCCCAAAAAGGCAGAAAAGTTTGCTTCCTGAGCATTATTTCACTCCAATCCTGTTGCTCAACTCGTGTCAATGACTAGTTGTGTCAATAAATTGATCAAGAAAAGGATCAGCTATGAGGGTTGCTGTCAGACCCTCAATGAATTTCTTTCTTATGCTTTCATTTTCGGGTTCTACCATTCTATTGGGGGGGAGGTTTATGCTTGGAAAGGGGGGGAATGACCTGTGGGTCTTCAGCAATGTATTTCCTTTATTATAATAATGATGATAATAATAATAAAGATGATGATAATAATAATAATAACAATGATAATAACAGCAGCAGCAACAACAACAATAATAATTAAAATAATAATAATAATAATAATAATAATAATAATTATTATTATTATTATTATTATTATTATTATTATTATTATTATTATTATTATTATTATTATTATTATTATTATTATTATTATTATACCATTTCAGACAAATGGCTGTCCAGTCTCTTCTTAAAAACTTCCAGTATTGCAGCATTCACAGCTTCTGGAGGCAGGTTGTTCCACTGATTAATTGTTCTAACTGTCAGGAAATTTCTCCTTAGTTCTAGGTTGCTTCTCTCTCTGGTTAGTTTCCATCCATTGCTTCTTGTCCTGCCTTCAGGTGCTTTGGAGAATAGCTTGACTCCCTCTTCTTTGTGGGAACCCCTGAGATATTGGAACCCAGCTATCATGTCACCCCTTGTCTTTCTCTTCATTAAACTAGACATACCCAATCCCAGCAACTGGTCTTTATATGTTTTAGCCTCCAGTCCCCTAATCATCTTTGTTGTTCTTCTCTGTACTCTTTCTAGAGTTTCAACGTCTTTTTTACTTCGTGTTATTCTCTAGTTCTGAAGGGTAGAGTATGAAAAAAATGCTTTTCAAGCTAGCTTAGTTGTTATTTTTTAATCTTCTGTTATGCTGTCTTGTTGGAATATGAAATATGTATATGGATTATATATAGTGTATGTGTGTGTGTGTCTATATCTGTCGAGAACACTCTAGCTATCCCTAGCTGTCTCTCTCAAACTTCCTTTTTTCCAGATCATCCCTCATTCTTTCCTTCTTCCTCTCACTCTCCTATATATAAACATTTCTTCCTCGTCCTCTTCTTCCTCTTTGTGATATTTTCCTAGAGAACGTTATTTGACTTACTATTCTTTATTTGCAGCAGCAGGCTCTCTTTCTCCCCTCTCTCTTTTTTAAATTTTTAACCAGTGAGTAGGCTTGCTTCAAACTAAGGTGCTGATCTTTTGAACCTATCATCTATATTTATTAGATTTGTTCAGGCCCAAGAGGTATTGTGAGACAATCTAAACACTATGGGCTAAAAACTAGTATGTCTGCTTACAGAACATTGAAGTAAAATGCCTGTTCTTGATGAAATGCCTGCAATCCCTATTTGAAAAAAAGTTTTTTCCTCCCCTCAAGTCATGTACTATTTGAAATTTGGATGGCTTCCTTTTACATCTTCATGTGAAGACTAAGCCTTACAGATCTCAGATTGGTTTCAGAAGACACATGGAGAGAATTATTATACATAATTTTCAAATCTGATCCCTGTATAAAAGTAAATCTTTTCAATTGCTGGAATAGAAGCCTGTTCCTCTTGATGTGATTTGATTTGGATCATACCAAAAAATTAAAATCCACACTGATAATAAATAATAAACTATAGCACTAGAATCAAAACTTTTGCAGTGCTAGTGGTCTACATCTTAATGCAGTTGTTCCTGAACCTGGAGAACACTAAAGGAAATATGTACTAAGAGCTTGGGCTACTATATTCCAAGAAACCATTGTCAACCCTGGCAACAGAACTTCACAGCTTCAGGCTGGCCTTTTTTCCAATCATTTCTGAAAATGCCAGGGATTGAACATGGACTTTCTGTAGGCAAATAAAATGTAGCTATCACCTTCCCTTAGAATGCTCTTAGATATAGGTAGTCCTCCTTTAATGACTGCATTGTACAGTGACTGCAGTTACAATGCATTTGCAGTTACGGTGTTGATGATAAACAATTTTCTGTGACCAATTTTTGCATTTACAATCTTTGCACGTTTGTAAAGTGAAGGACAGCTGAAGTAAGATTGTAAGGATAGTTACATTTTCATTTAGCAACTGCTTTACCTAACAATCAAATTGCCATTTATGGTTACTAAATGAGGATTACCTGTAACAAAGCAAGACAGCACTCAGGTCTGAAGTAAAAAACAGTAAAAATTTTAGTGCAGACAATTTGCCCCAAACTTGCCTGATATAATAGCTTACGATATAAGACCATTTGGAGGGATAGCACAAAACCTGGAGATTACAGATCATTTGGGGGCAAACACTCTCAAACCATAAATATTGGCAGACAAGCTGTATCTCTTTCCTAAACAAATAAATGGAAGATACAAGCAACAAAAAAGCTAAGCAATAACCGTTATGAGCCATGTAGATCCAGAAGTAATCTAAACAAAATAAAGAATGATGTATAGCAATGTGAAACTCAGTTGCACTTCTCTATTTTGGATCAATGAACATATCTCACTAAGATATTATTGAACAAATTCCTTCCTCAATAAAGTGGTCTTGCCACCTCTCTCTCTCTCTCTCTCTCTCTCTCTCTCTCTCTCTCTCTCTCTCTCTCTTTGGTATTTGGGTCAGAGTCCTTTGCTTTCAAAAAACAGACTCTGCCTCAATCGTACTCATGCACTGAACATCATTCTGTGTATCTTAACATTGCTGATTAGCTGAATATTGCTGAAATGCTGATGAGCATATATTGCTTGGGAGTATTGATTAATTGACTATTGATTAACATACTGGCTTGTACTCAGCTATTGTTATGTTATTGGAACACTTTTAAAGAATCTTTTTGAAACAGTTCATTATTTTTCTGGCATTGTGATTCCCAGTAGACACCTGCATCCATGCATCCAATGTCAGGAGACAATTATGTAAGGCTTTGCATCTTGATATTACGGTGGACATTTCTTCCTTTGTTCGTCCCCTGCAGACATTTGTGTGCCCTGACAGAAAGAAAAAGATAAATGGTTTATAGCAAGTTTAAAAAAATCTTCTGGGTCAACAAAGGAAGGTTCTATAGTAGTTCTTCAAAATAACTCCTGCAATCCATAGGTTGATTGTTGAACCAACAGAAATTCATGGAACAATGCCATATTCAACACTGAAATATAAAAGTGTTAATACATCACCTACGCTTTTCACCTAAAGAATCATGCCATCAACAAGTATTTCTAATCATTATAATGCACTTTAAGCCAAACACCATTTGCATCCATCTGTTCAGCATTTTGTCTCTGGCTATTTTGTTGCAAGCATGCAACAAAAAGAGGGGGAATTCACTCATGCACCGTAAACAAGGGGATTGACAGGATCTTTCTGCTTGTGTCAAAATGACAAAAAACAACAACATCATCATGCTGTTATACCAGAAGCTTTTTCTCCTATGTGTCTATGATGTCACAACATATATACAAAAAGACAGAACTTGTGTCATCACAGCATCATTCTGCTCTTCCTTCCCCATCTCCAAGACCACCTTCTACCACAGATTACCTCTCATCGGCCGATACGCTCCCACAGAGAGGGTCTCCTCAGGGTGCCGTCAGCCAGACAGTGCCGGCTGGCGACCCCCAGGGGGAGGGCCTTCTCTGTTGGAGCCCCCACCCTTTGGAACGAACTACCCCCAGAGATCCGGGTGATTCCGGATCTCCCCTCCTTCCGCCGCGCCNTTAAGCTAGCAGGACTGGCCTAAGGAGTATTTTAATTTGGTTTTAAAATAATTTTAAAAAGAAACGGCCAATAATTAATATTTCATTTTAATTACATTTTAAATTTAGTATTTTGTATTGTTATCTGTTTTAACTGGCTGTAAGCCGCCCTGAGTCCGCTAGGAGAAGGGCGGGGTACAAATTTGATAAATAAATAAATTTGATAAATAAATAAATAAATAGATGCCATTGGCCTTAAATAGCAAACCTTTTTTATAGAAGAGGAGGAGGAGGAAGAGGAGGAGGAGGAGGAGGAGGAGGAGGAGGAAGAGGAGGAGGAAGAGGCTGCATTTACCCTCTTTAGTCAACATATACAGTATATGATATCTTTGTTATGTTTTATCAACAAGAATAAAATGCAAAACAGAAAAACATACATCCAACGATAACCCAAAAAATGTGTACAAAAAAAGAGAGAAAAAAGTGACCCAAACATCAAATAAGTCTAATATAAACATACAAAAAAAATCTACCTTGGCTGGATGCTGGAAAGAAAACAATAATTAAAAAAAAAACAATAAGTTCGCTTATCCTTACATAACAGGTTTACAAATAATTATAAGCTTTCTCATCCTTATTTAATGAGAAAAATATGTAAACAAATATTTCAGATGAGGAAATCTCTACCTAATAATCGAATCGACCCACCTCTTTTGTCATCCCTGATGAAGTCTGCTTCATACAATGTTCATCTTTTTTTTTTAATCAGGTGGCCACATTTTGGGTAATGGTGAGTGTACTGTAGTGTACTGTATTCCTAACAGAACTGTGCAAATTCTTTAAAAGATACACTTTGCAACATCTGGGGATGCATAGCTAAAGAACCATGCTAATTTCCAGGCCCATAAATTGTGAAGCATATAGTTTGAAAGATTTGCATAGCGCTAATTTAATATACATGTTTCAAAGACATAATCAGATTCTCAGAATAGGGAAATGTAGAATGACACCTATCTCGGAGCACTGAATAAACCTCAGAAGGAAAATATATGAAATATACCTGAAATATTGACAGAGGTAAAGCTAAGACCTATTGGAGGTATCACATTTAACTCAAATAAACAATGTGCTTCAGAAATGTATGCAAATCAACGTGAAACCTCAAGGAGGTTTTTGGTACTATTGACATTTGTCATCCAGTGATTTATAAATTGTGCTAAATCTCTAAGTCTACAAAGCGCTTTACCTGCATGTTTATTTGGTAGCATTTTTTAACATCAGCAGACCTCCCAGCTAATAAACATGACAGCTTGAAGTCAAAGAGGAAATCTCGAATGGGAATGTTTGAAAAGCTCAATACTTTAAGAATGACCTTTCACATATGGATTAAATTGTTCTTTCCTGGGAATTGTAAATAAATGAGAGACTGGTTATGAAATTGTCAGCTCTATACAAAGCAAAAAAGGATTAGCGTAGAGGGGACTGATTCATGTCTTATTAAAAGGTACCTTTGTGGTAAGAAAAAAGATGGTTTTGCTTACACAACTGTTAAAGCAATGACAGGTTTGGGAAGGGAATCTGTTGAAAAAGCCTACAGTATTTTCAAGGCAGGGGGGTTGGTTTGCTTCCCCCCCCCTCTCTTTAGCCAGCAGAAAATCCAGCTTCCTTATGAATGAGCCTGATGAAGAAATCAGCTGTTATAGAAGAGGCTGTTTTGTATCAGATTTGATTAAATTAAATGTGTGAACTGGGAAGGATCAGGTCACCCAACCCAGCTTGTTCTCCTCTGTAATAATTCAATGGTTGTGAGCACTGCCTTCTTAGAAGAAGGCAATGATTTTGCTGAACTTTGGAATTTTCACTCAAGGGCAATCCACATGCATAGAACAGAGCACCTGCAAGGGGTTAGGTCTTATTAAACATTTTTTATTTTTCAAATATGTGTACCATCATTGAGGATAAGATTTTTTTTTCAGGGCAATTTAAAATCACCCAGTAAAATTCTGAATGATTGAAATACCAAAACATTCAAGTCAAAAATTCATCACTAAAAGGGTCTGCTTTCAGTTGGCTCCCACAAAACTTCAGCATGGAAGGCCTCTGAGACAGAAGTTCTTAGGGTACAAATATAAACAAATATGAAGAGTGTTCCTTTCAGATCCTGTGGTCCCAATCTGTGAATATGCTGAAGGTAGGGTGACTATTTACATATCACCATGGATTTGTGCATAAATCTGAATAAAATAAAAGATTGATGATGATAGATAGATAGATAGATAGATNAAATGGATATAGTAAAATAAAATAAGGCAGTTTTGCTGGAAACACAAAAGCAGTATGATGTAAACCACATTTTTACTGGGAAGGCAGAATGAACTTGCTTACATTTGCTGAGTTCCCCAAATCTGGATTTCATTTTTTGACAGACACTCTAATTTCTCATTCCATATTTATTTTTATTGTTATTTGCTCTTTATGAAAGCAACTATAAAAAAGAAGACCAAAATGACCTGACTCACACAAATAGAGAATTGCAAACTTTTACTTTCCCTCTGCTCTTTCCATACACCATACACTTTTCTATTTTGAAAGGCTTTAAATATTTAAAATAATAAATAAAAATATTAAACTTCACCAGCACATGCACTTCCACAGGCACTGGAAAGATTATAGATAAGATACTACTGTATATGGTACATAGTAGAAATGAGAGTCACACAAAATAACATTTTATTATGCCAATAAAAGTTTAAGAACTGTTGGCAGTTCATAGTCTCATATCTCTGCTAGGAAAACTATTCATTACATTTAGTCATACTCATTCTCAAAATCTGTAACTGAGACAATTTTTGTTTAAATTGATCATTTCTCTCTGATTGTGACCCACCAGGGTATACCAATATATGTCATCCAAAATGTGAACCATTCAAGTGAATGTTTTCTTTTCTCTGGAAGTTATGTTTAAATTTAATTTTTCTATGTTCACATCCCTTTCCCTTTTAATGAAAATACATTTTACATAATTTTACAAATATATTTCCAATAGTTAAAGCACGGATTATAAAGCTATGTATGAAGCATCCCTGATTAAACATCCTCATTGATAGCTTGAAATGAACAATAATTCATAAATCATTTCTTTATGTAAGGAGTACAATGTTTTTCAATGGAGTTAGATAAGTGTAAGTCTACTGTTTGGCAACTACTAAGGAACCCTCTGTGTAAATTAAGCCATAATATGATCCAATATAATTTTGCTATTGAATTAATAAATCAACACTGAACACTACAGACATCAATGCAAATGGTTGGTTATAATCAAGTATAGATTTGTCCATCAGACCTTGCATGAGTATCTAAGAATCCAAACTGCTGTAGGTCAAATCATCAGGTTTCTATATATATTGTGAAAGAGCAGCCTAAACCTGTGTTGGTGGCTGAGGATTTGGGAATCCTCAATCCAAGAGCCAGTTTGGTGTACTGGCTAAAGTGCTGACCTAGAAGACAAGAGACCATGAGTTCACATTCTGCCTTAGACATGAAAAACTGGCTGGATGGCTTTGGGTCAATCACTCTCTCTCAGCCCAATTCACCTCACAGGATGTTGTGGGAAAAATAGGAGGAAGAAGGTATTAGGTTGCCTAGAGTTGCACCTAAAAAGAAAAAGGTGGAATAAAACTCTAAAAAAAATATCTTAATGCCACTTCTATCTAAGGAACAAAACATACTGATAGAGCAGGGGTGGACAACTATTCCCCTTTTATGACCTGTGGACTTCAATTCCCAGAATTCTTGAGCCAGCCTCAAGAATTCCAGCTCAAGAATTCTGGGAGTTAAAGTCCACAGGTTGTAAAGGGACCATATTGCCCATATCTATGATAGAGGAATATAAAATACAAGTATATTGACATTTTTTCTGCTTTTTTAATCACAGATAACTGTTCCTTTGAGTTACCAAGTTTCTGCCTTGTTTCTGTAACCATGTATTTAACACAGGAGTTTGTTATAACTCAGGAAAAGTGCTTCTGTTGATTTCTCCAAACCATCTTACTATATAAAAGACACTAATGCAAAACATGTGGGTCTGGGTGTAGTTCTGTCTAATCCTATAGATGTCAGCTCTAATTTAAGTCCCACTAAATTCAGTGGGCCTTAATCACAGATAAAATTGCATTAACGGAAGGAACATCATTCACTTGCTTAATTCTGAAAGCAGTGCAAGTTTATTTTTTTAAAAAAATAACATGAATAGGGTTGCAGTCTCAATCTATGCTTGGCACATAAGAAGCAACAATGGAATGTCCTATAACTTGACATTTTTGTTTTTTTATCTGCCATGTAATCTCCTCAAATAAGGCACTTCCAGCTCACAAATATATTTCTGGTTACCATTAGAAAAGGGAGAAATCTGCTGTGGCCCACAATATATGTTCCTCTCTTCTCAGCAACATCTAATTGCTAACCTTAATGGATGGAAATCTAACACAATTACAGCAGAAAATAGAAATGACATCTGGAGCAACACCCAAATTTTTTTTTTTTCAATACATTTGCACAGATTGAACAGAGCTCAGGTAACCAGGTGCAACACAGGCTTTTGTGCCATTAATAGATGTAAAAAGGAACATTTTGGCAGATATCTCTCCTTATGATGCTGGAATAATGAAAAAAATAATGAAAAAATATCCTCTTTTACATAGCTATTGGAAGTTACAAAAATCCTAGTCAGATTGCATATCATACACTGAAAAATTATTGAACTCAAACTCAAACAATATAAGAAATCTGATAAGCTTTATGGGGTATATTAGTTAGCAAGGAAATTATAAGTACTGGAACTTAATCTTATCATGTGTAGGCTGTTCATCTACAAAAAAATTAATAATTGACTACAATGTATTCACTTTTTATCTAAATAGAGGCTCTCAAATTCACTGGGACCTTACACTTTTCAACACATATTATTCCCTTAAAATCCTGCTAGAATGTCAGGGTAAGGGACAATACTATTAATACAATTCCAGGAAAAAATGCAGATATGCTCTTTGAAATGTTAAGGTTTACTTTTTAAGGTTGAAATATTCAAAACTAAATAACACAATCTATGTTCTGCTTTGATAACATGCTTTAAAACAGCCTCCAGCATAAATAGTAAATAGTATTTATGATATACTACTATATAATTTGCTTTGAGTTCTCTTTCCTGTGTGGCTTGGAAACTCTGACATCTATTCTTTACTGTTCATGTCTCAGATGCCCATTATCTGGAGATGGAAGTAATCCCTGCTTTTTCCCAAAGTCATTGTAAAAGCAAATAGGATGCATGTTAAAATTTGTATTCATAAAGTCAAAATACCACTCAATCAATCAATCAATCAATCAATCAATCAATCAATCAGACTATAGCTAGAAGGAACTGTGAAGGTCTTCTAGTCCAACCCTCTGCTCAAGTACTGTGTTTCCTCGAAAATAAGATCTATTCTGCCCTAGCTTGATTTTTACCCCCAAAATAAGTCCTAGTTAAGACCTCTAGTTAAGACCTGTCTTCCCTCACTGCAGCGACACCAACAGCAGCAGCTCCATCCAGCAGGAGCTTGCATAACCACTGGCCCACTTTTTCTGGTTGCTGGTGCTGGATGCCACGTGGCGCATCGTGCCAGTACCACCACTTGCACGCGCCACGGCACAACACATCATATGGTGTCCTGCCATGAGCAGCCGCAGAGGTCGGGCGGTGGCACAACAGGTATTGGGGCATGGGAGGCCTGGCTGTGGTGGTCCTGAGGGTAAGCGGGTAAGACATCCCCTGAAAATAAGACCTAGTCCTCTTTTGGAGGCAATTTTTTTTTCAGGAAACACAGTAGGAAACCCTATGCCATTTCAGACAAGTGACTGTCCAGTCTCTTTTTAAAAACCTCCAGTGATGAAGCACCCATAACTTCTGACAGCAAGCTTTTTTCACTGGTTAATTGTCCTCACTGTTAGGAAGTTTCTCCTTAATTCCTGGTTGCTTCTCTCCTTGATTGGTTTCCATCCATTGTTTCTTGTCCTGCCCCCTGGTGATTTGGAAAATAAATTGACCCCCTCCTCTTTGTGGCAGTCTCTCAAACACTGGAATACTGCTATCACATCATCCCTAGTCCTTCTTTTCTCTAGACTAGCCAAACCTAAATCCTGCAACCGTTCTTCATATGTTTTAGTCTCCAGGCTTTTAATCTTAGTTGCTCTTCTCTGCACTTTTTCCAAAGACTCAACATCTTTTTTTGTAATGTGGTATGCAGTATTCCAGATGTGGCCTTCTAAAGTGGTACTAATACTTCGTGTGATCTTGATTCCATGCCTCTGTTTATACAACCAAGGCTTATGCATGGCTTACACAACATGTTGGACAACAAGTCTAATGCTGAGCAATTGGGGGCCAGAACTGAAATCATCCTGAAAGAACGGTCGTTCTTTCTCTGGTATGTTCCATAAATATTTAAATATTTATGGAATGTTTATAAAATATTTTCCATAAAATTTTCGTTGCCTTGGAAAGAATTGTTACAGGAGACAGATACAATCACTTTCTCCCACTTCTGTGTCATAGTTATATACATCCTTGGCCACATGCTAGCACCAGCCACTATTAAACTGAAAGAAGCACAGATCTAATTACGGTAAGTCAGTAAAGGGTTTTCCACTATTGTATTCTCTGAGTGACAGTTTAATAAGGACTCCAAGGGGGATGTATAAATCAGAACTAAACTTCATCTTTACAGGTTAGATACCATGTGGCTTAAAAAATAATCTCTAAAGGAAGTAGAAATGTAATATTTCTAGTAGCCACTTTGTATCCAGGAATACTGGCTCTCTTTAGAAAAGTTTCTATTGATGTTTTTCCTTGAACACACTGCTTCTGAAAATAGGAATTGTCATCACATGTTGTTGCATATATTTCACTTACTCAAACTCTGTCTTCAGGGAAAAGTTACTAAGATTTAAAGGATAGATCACTGGAAATCTGAATTTAAAAAAGGACATTTGCTGTATTTACAAATATACCACTACACTATAAGCAAGTTAGCAAACATTACTACCAGCAGACTTACTAATTCAGACCAGACTGTTTTCCAAATAAAAAAATCCTTTCTAATGATACAGAATATAAATATATATTCCTGCAGTCAGTAATAATGACCCTAGCCATGTCATAACAATGAACTTCATTTATTTGCAATTATCATCCAAAATTGTATGACACTGGTGACACACAGATCTACTACTATCCCAAGAATCCCAGCTGACCTCACTCTGTTCTCTAACTAGTCGGGTGCAAGCCTAATCCAATATGCTTCCAGTTTGGGGTTCAATCACCACTTTCTCTTTTTTCCTCCACAGTGACAGCAGTTTTCATCTAATGCTTTCCCAACTCATGTAAAATCAATTATTACCCTTGTTTGCTTCAGCAAGTGTGCCATTCACATGCCCACTTTCCCAGGATTCTGCAACTCAGTCTACTAACTCAATTGTCACAATGGTTACAATCATCATCAATAAGAATGATGAACACTGAAAACATACCGATGATTGGAACTATTGTGGCTATTGCCTTCCTAAGGGGAGGAATTTCAGGTAATGAAATTCATAATGGACAGCATAAGAATATATGGAACATTTGAATGCCCATCATAACTTTGGGATTGACAATCTAATTATCATCACCTAACAGTTGTTAAATCTGTTCTAAAATGGAGGAATACTTATCCCTGCAAAGGTGGTATTAAGGTAATGCTAATTTCTGCAGCCTTGCTCAACCGTCATAAAATGAGTGTGCTCTGTGTAACAACTCATTTGCCAGCAGAAAAAGAAATACGAACATTTTTCTCATCATCAAAATAAAATGCTAAAATATCAGGTGTTCAGCTTAATAATTATATGCATTGCAGTGGATCTGGATGTGCTTTGTTTGTATGTGTATGTTTCAATAAACCATGTTTCCCTTTCACAACAGGAGTAATCATAGAAGGCACAGTTCTCGGTAAAGCTCTGACCAGCTGACCTGATGTTCACATTGCAGAAGGAATTATGATGGAAGGAAAGGGAGTAGGGTTGAGACTGTGATTATTAACTCAGCATGACTGTGTTGGGTAGGAAAAGCATCAAAGCAACTTACAGCCTGCCACTATTTCACATGTTGCAGAGATATGAGTGGTGGCTGCAAGGCCCTTAGGATTTGCTTCGGTACATAGGCCAGAAGTTAGTTTGTTTATGAAACCCCAGTCTTTTGACTGTGATGGTTGTTTTCTTGTCCTGCGAGTAAACTTTTGTTATGTTGTATATTTGTTGTAAGTGGTCTAGAATAATTTGAATGGGCAGCTATAAAGGAGGAGGGAGAAGAGAGAAGGGGGAGGAGGAGCAGGAGGAGGGGAAGAAGAAGAAGAAGAAGAAGAAGAAGAAGAAGAAGAAGAAGAAGAAGAAGAAGAAGAAGAAGAAGAAGAAGAAGAAGAAGAAGAAGAAGAGCTGCTTTGCAAGAGTTATGCAAAAGTAAATGAGCTTATTGTTCCTACTAAAGTACTGTTTTAAATTTTACTTTTTTTGCTAATTCTAATAGATTTCATTTAGTAAAGCTGTAAGATTCTATCACCATTTTATCTGATATATAGATTACACTTACATTATTGAAAATAAGTGATACGTATATTTCTTGCCCAGTATGTATCCCAAGGAAATCATTAGTTTTATTTGTGTTAGAGTTAGATACTGGTCTTTTTCCTTAGATATATCTTAACTTTTACAAAATGGATGATAATTGCTTTGAAATACATACAAAGAATTGTAAGTAGGATATTTAATATGTCAAAGTCAGATTCCTAGGCTAGGTAAGACTAAGTGAATAGTGCCTAAGTGATAAGTACTGTAGTCATATATATGCCTTTTTCCCCTTCTCTTTGTTTTCAAATTATTACAAACAATAAATAATGATACTAAACACGTTCATAGACAAAGCTCAACATATTTTGCTACATTAGAAGTTTTACATTTACTTAGGTCCATATTCTGGCCAGAATGCAAAATTTTAATCCATGAGGCAAATAAAAGATTGGCATGAAATTTAAATATGGTTTGCAATTTTTATTTATTGGGCAGAAATGAGCCACAAATGCCAATAGTGAAGAAAGGCGAGAAAGAATTAAAAGGCAAGGTAGATATAAAAATTTAGCTTTCTTTTACCTATGTGGGTCCTATAAAAGGTGATTTGAGTAACATTTAGAATTTAAATCCCAAATTTTCCTTCAGGTAGGAACGCAATACGCAAAATAAATAAAACATTGTCAGAAGAATGACATGTTTTTTCCCCTTAAATCTTCATAATCAGCCAGTCCAAATGCCTTTTTGATTTCAATTAATCCTCTGAAGCAACTCAATTCAATTCCAAGCAACAAGACAATAATAACAATTGGTAAGCTATATTTTGGAGCTTGTCAAGCCCTGCAAATGATAATACAAAGACCAAGGACAGATACTGTATATTCTTTCCCCTTATCCGGCAACAAAGCACATATATCAGCTCAGCTTATCTTATTCAAGGTGATAAGAGCTCACCACAATTATACCACTCTCTAGCAACCTGGTCCCAGAAGCAGTGCAACAGTTCTTTTTTTTTCTGCAAGCTTTTCTAAACTGAACTAATAAATTTGGGCTGCAAAAATCCAGATAATCACCAGCGATACCGAAACCGCTAACTCATTTCTGTCATCTAGGGGTCATTTAGCGGTTTGCCACCCAGTTCTGTGTATCTTACTTTGAACAGTATCTCTGCCTTCAGAGAGTTAGCCTGAACAATTCAGGGAGTTTGTATTGGCATAAAAAGATCAGGGAAAACTTGCAGTCATGGAGTGCATTGTGATCTCTGGCAGGCTTTTACTTCCCATAAAACAGCAGAAAATTCTTTTCTATTAGGATATAGTTAAAGAACCATTATAATATATCTGAAAGCATGGAAGTTGATTTGAAAGATCAGGAAAGAGAGGTTTGAGGTAATTTCCTACATTGTTTTATAGCAACTGACATCACCCTAATCTATCAGCAGGTTATTAGCTTGATCTCGGGTTTCTTAAGTGCCATGCTTTTCCATTTCCCATATCAATAGCCAAAGAAAAAATAGGCAATAATATAAACAAGTAATTATCAATGGAATCTCAGGGGTTGCCTTTAGAATTACCTAGGTGAAAATACCACTCCAGGTTCAGCCATGTAGAGGCTTACATGTTATCTTTACACTGATAACGTTAGAGACATGTGCACAAGACAGCAACATAGGGAGAGGAAGAAGAATGGCTGCAAAAGCTGAAGCAGATTTAAAGACAGAACAAAATTTGTACAAAGAGAACCAAACTGCTGAATTTGCTCAAGATGGATACAATTGTGCTGAATAGCTGTTCTCTTTGGAAGAACTGGGTAATATGCTTCAGAAGGCAAATGGATGTTACTTAACATTCCCCTTATTCAGATATGGGATGTATGTGTATGTGTGTTTAAAAAACTGTCTCTACTTGACAAACATCAGAGTTCAGTTTAGCCTTCTTTGCTATAATATTTATCTCTGAGAATTTTTTTGTAGTTAATATTAATGACCATGATAATGTGCAACTGCAAATACCTTTATCTCTTCTTATTGCCTTGAGCCACCTTATTTATATACTGTAGTTAATTCTGATGTTATTTTTGTAAAAATGAATTTGGATGGGACTTATACTGATTATAAATATTATTGCTTGGTGCACAATCTAAACAGTTCTAAAACTTCCTTTTATTCAGGTTTGAATACGGATTAATTAAAATCAAAGTTCAGTTGATCTATACAAATCATGGGCCACTCCCAATATTAATATTTTAGGCAGTATGATTAACCCCAAGCAGCACACCACTCCAACTATTCTTCTTCTGAGCAACTTTCTCTACTGATTCCCCATTGTCAATCCTTCAAGGGAAGCCAAGTCAGAAGCAGACTCTGCAAGAATTACTGAAACAACCTTACTGTTGTTTAATAAAACCACAGGATTTCGACAGGCTACTAGAGATTTTTGTTGCCTCTTACACCATACAGAGGTAAAGCAGGGTCATTTAATCTCTTTCTCATGTCCATTCCATTCCCAGGACTTTGTTTTCCTTTATATTCTCTTTATTTAAGTTTTTCAGAAATTTGCTCATGGTTCTTGCATTCCTTGGTAAACTATCTCTGCATTCCTCCGTACCTCTATTCCTGTCAAAATTACTTTCCTCTCCCACCTATAAGATGTGCCACCAAAGGAAATGACTCAGTAGTGGGATTCAGCCAGTTCGCACCAGTTCGGCAGAACCGGTAGCTAATTTTTTGTTGCCCAGGTCCAGAATGGACTTCCGGAAGCAGCATCCACATAGAGAACCGGTTGTTCACATATTTGAATCCCACCACTGAAATGTCTACATCCCAAACTCTCACTTGACATGGTGGCACCGTGGTTAGAATGCAGTTTTGCAGGCTAACTCTGTTCACAGCCAGGAGTTTGATCCCGACAGGCTCAATGTTGACTCAGCCTTCCATCCTTCCAAGGTCAGTAAAATGAGGACCCAGATTGTTGGGCGCAATATGCTGACTCTATAAACTGCTTAGAGAAGGCTGTAAAGCACTATGAAGTGGCATATAAGTCTAAGTGCTGTTGCTATTGCTATTGCCAATCCCCCAAGGTCCACAAATAAGTTTTGCCACACAGCCAGATACAGCTTAATGGCCCCTCACCTTCCTTGCTGCACAACAATCAGTCCTAGAAAATCTGTCATGGTGGGAAGCACAGAGTCTTTTTCATTCTGAGGTTCACTATCTCTTGATAGTGGTGGCAGGTCACAAGGATGAGGCTTCTGTGGGAGTTTCAGATGTATGGTATATCAGATAAAGGGCATGAACTTCTATTACATTGTCCTATGATCTCTCAGATTCAGCATAGTCCTTCCAGTGAATAAGATATTCCAAACCTCTCCTTGGGCATTTAGAATCCAATATTTATTGCATTTTGTTCTTCACTATCTACTAGAAACTGAGGGGGGGAAGTACAGGGAATGTTTTAGAACACAAGATATAGGTGGCTCCTCAAGCAAGCCTCCTCAAATCTCCTCAAACAAGCATCAACCAATAGAAGACTGAATACGTCTTCAGTGAAAGACTGTTGGATTAATTTGCTGGGAAGCAGACAATAACCTTTGAGCCCAGCTTCTTAGTTGGACAGGCAGAATGGAAAAATGTAGGGAAAAGACACAGTAAATCCTCCACTGCAATTTTGGTGGCCTCTGCTGGTGTGCTGATGTGATACATTTCTAAGTAGCCTTTGTCAAATCTGTTGTTCCTATCTCACCTGCACAAAGAACAAAGCATGAAGAGCAATGGAAACTGAGAACAAAATATGGGGGTTTTAGCCGTAGATGATCTGAAAGGGAGATATGCTTGTGGAATTGCTGCTAGAATTGGATATGTCTAGTTTAATAAAAAGAAGGACTAGGGACGACATGATAGCAGTGTTCCAATATCTCAGGGATTGCCACAGAAAAGACGGAGTCAAGCTATTCTCCAAAGCACCAGAGGGCAGGACAAGAAACAATGATTGGAAACTGACCAAAGAGAGAAGCAACCTGGAATTAAGGAGAAACGTCCTAACAGTGAAGACAATTAACCAGTGGATAAGCTTGCCTCCAGAAATCATGGGCACTCCATCACTGGAGATTTTTAGGAAGAGACTAGATAGTCACTTATCTGAAATGGTATAGGTTCTCCTGCTTCAGCAGGGGGCTGGACTAGAAGACCTCCAAGGTCCCTTCCAGCTCTGTTCTATTCTATTCTATTCTATTCTATTCTATTCTATTCTAGGAGAGAAGCAACCTAGAACTAAGGAGAAATTTTCTGACAGTTAGAACAATTAATCAATGGAACAACATGCCTCCAGAAGTTGTGAATTCTCCAACACTGAAAGTTTTTAAGAAGAGATTGGACAGCCATTTGTCTGAAATGGTATAAGGTTTCCTGCCTGAGTAGGCGGTTGGACCAGAAGACCTCCAAAATCCCTTCCAACTCTGTTCTTCTTTTGTGAATAAAATTGAGTTGCTGTAGGCAAATTCTGCAAGAGGTAATAGTCTGCCCAACTGTTCTGCTAATAATAGACCGAGCATCCCAAATCCACTCATTCCTTGTTTGGAGACTACCTCAGTCAGTGATCATTCACAAATAGAATCATCTATTTACAACTACTGTGTTTCCCTGAAAATAAGACCGGATCTTTTTTTCTTTTTGCCTCCAAAAGAAGCACCAGGTCTTATTTTCAGGGTAGGCCTTACTTCACCTCTGGCACTGACAGCCCCACCCAGCCAGTCCAATTCTTCTGGGGCCGAAGTTCTGCAGCTGCATTTGACCCTGCATTTTGCAGTCAGGCCTTTCCAGAAGGCCTAAGCAGCTGAGTACCAAGCTATGGATTAAATCCATAGCTTGGTGCTCAGCTGCTGAGGTCTTGCAGAACCGGGCTATGGATTGAATCATAGCTCGGTTCTTGGCTGCACAGGCCTTCCGGAAAGCCCTGTGACTGAGAAATGCAGGGCTGGCTACAGAAGAGGCCTCAGAAGAAGAAGTGGGCCAGCAAGGAGAGGTCTGGTGGCAAGGTAAGTGGGTGTGGGATGGGTGGGACAGCTCCATACCCCCACCCCTGCCCTAACTTGATTTTTAGGTGTGTGCCTCACCCCAAAACTAGGGCTTATTTTTGGGATATGACTTATATTAGGCCCACCCTCAAAAATCATGCTAGGGCTTATTGTTGGTGTAGACCAGGGGTAGTCAACCTTGGCTCTTTTATGACTCGTGGACTTCAACTCCCAGAATTCCTGAGCCAGCACAGCTGGCTCAGGAATTCTGGGAGTTGAAGTCCACGAGTCATAAAAGAGCCAAGGTTGACTACCCCTGGTGTAGACCTTAGTTTTGGGGAAACACGGTAAATGTTATATGCCTGACAACAATGCATGCAGAGTGAGAGTTACAATGGTGTAGCTGTACAATAAGACAGCAGTAACCAGTAATATTCATCATCATCTCTCTCACGTATTCACTTAGCAACCATTTTGCTCAATGACCTAGTCATTGGAACAAAACCCAGTTACTAAATGAGTGTAAGTATATCATAATAGTTTATTCACTTTCTCCAGTTACCTATTAGTTGCTGGATGATGCAAAGATGGCAAATAAATCTGAATTTCTGATAGCTGGAATATCAAATATCTAATGACAAATGAATCTGAATGTCTGATACTGGGCCTTCCAAAACCTGGATGTAATTTGAGATCCATGATGATTGATTAAGCTGTGTACTTAACTCACGGTGTTGCAAAAGCTGTGTGATCTCCTGAGCTAATAGAAGGGCCTTACAAGGAATTAAAAAAAGCAAACTACTATCACAAAAATGATCATATAAACTTAATCAGAGGGAATATCAATAATAAACTAAATTGAAACAGAATCCCAAGATCTCAGGGAATCCTTTCATTGCCTAAAAAAAAAAAGGGGGGGGGAGTTGAGGGAAACTAGCCAACCTTCTACAGACAGTCAGAATAAAGTATAATTTTTTATACCTGTTCTTATCAGAACTCTTCAGTGAAAATCATCTCTCTCATTCATCCAACTTAGAAGTTGCACTGGATGTAAAACCTTTTAGAAGCCTACCAAAAAAGCCTTTTGCCCAGCATGGAACATTTGCTGGAACCAGTACAGTGAAAACAAGGCTAAGTATTAATGTCACTTACAAAACCATATTCAATCTGTAAAAATCTGTGGTAGAGAGACAGAGAGAGGAAAAGATTGAGAAGAAAATGAGAATTTTTATTTTAAAGCCTATGTCTGATCATTATTATAACTTGGGCAGCTAAACAGAGTCAGCTGCAAAAGGAAATTATTCTGATTTTTCACAACAGCTGTCTTATGAATGCTGTAGCTGGCTATTTAATTCTCTTTGTGATGTGATAAATAAAGTATTTTGGATTAGGAAGCTGATAAGAACATTTCCAATGGCTTTCCAGTTATTTCCTTTATTATTCCTATATACTTGGACTACAATGAAGCCATGGAAATACCCAAGGCTGTTTTTTGTAACAGAAATAGAAATTTCTCTATAAGGGTTTTTAAAGCCCCAATATAAAAAACCAGATTTAATAAAAGTTTATATAATAGGATTGCAGAAACATTCATAAAAAAGGTCTCAGAACTGCTTCTACCTGAGATATGATCCACACAAAATTAAATCCTGGAAAGACTTATTGATTTCAATGAGCTCATTTTTTTCCAGATAAGTTAATGGCACTAGAGGTTATGCTGAAAGTTATATTAGAAGTGCTTGGATGTGAGAAGCTGTGATTGTTAAATTCTAGGTGTAGCATTTTGACATTTGCACATTTAAATAGATAGTCTTGCTCATTTTCTATGTGCAAATGAGGTATACTCCAAAGCAGGGGTCCCCAATCCCTGGTCCATGGACCAGCATCTGTCTGCAGCATCCCAGCAACCGGTCCATGCAAACAAGCAAAGCCCCATCTGCTGGATGCAGGCAGCATGCAAAACCACACCCCCTCTGGTCCACTGAAAAACCTTTCTCTATGGAACCGGTCCCTGGTGCCCAAAAGGTTGGGGGCCACTGCCCCAAAGTATTAGTTAACCTAAAAAGAAAACAGACAGTATAGTAAATAATGTAGGAGTTGATCAGTAGAGCCCGAGGGTGGGGTCAAATGCATCATCAGTTTGGAGTCACTCTCTGCTCCCACAAAAGACCTATGCCCAGCCCTCTGTGAATTCCATTGATTCTCCACCAATTTGCTTTGACTGTTAGATAAGATTCTTGTATATACGTAGCATGAAATAAACTTGAAGTGCTTTGAACTTGACTCCTGTTCCCCATTACTTGCGCCTGACATGTAACCTGCAATCAGTTCTCCCTCAAAATAAATGGTTGTTATATTATCCCGAATCAATTCATTGCAGAATAAAAAGTCCATTTAACTATATGGACCTTAATCAACCACACTGGTCCAGTGGATGGTAAACAAATGTGTTTTGACTTCCTAGCTGAGAAAGAATGACTGGCCCAGATCACCCAGCTACTGTTTGTGCTTAAGGGAGGACTAGAATCTGGATGTCTCTGCATCTGCCCAACACCTCCAAACATTACACTGGATTTTAATTTGTCCCATTTTTTTCTTGCTCAAGTAGTCCAGACAACCAAGTAATATGTCAGAGAAAGGCACTAATTTAGTTTTTGGTGTTAAAACATTTGTCTCTGAAACTTATTTGTAGGCAGAATTAGCTAAAAAATCTTTCCATGTCAGCATGTACTTCTAAACTGCTTTATGTCATCTTGGCTGGTCAGTGAAGCAAGATAAAAGAAGATGAATTTGGACAAAATACGGCAGATGAAACATGAAACAGCAAGCCAGATTCTAAATAGCAGCAAGATAAATCTTTGTTTCTTTTTCTCACTCTTCCCTCCAAATGAAACTGTTTTAACACATGCTAGCTGAGGAATGAGACCTGAATTCCAGACTCCATAAAGGCTTAGGGGCTGTGATGGGCAAAATTGCAGTGATGAGAAACTTCAGTAGACAACTAGCTGTGTCCATTATACCATTCAATCCTCTCTCAGCTTGGTCATTATATGGAAGGAAAGAAGCAACTAATTTCAAGATTCTGCCATTTGGAAAGAACGAGAAAGTCCATTAAACTGCCACATTGCCTTTGTAACTCCTCAAAGTGATAGAAAGGTACCTAACCCAGTATCTTGAATTCATCTGAAGTTTTAGTTGGCAGTAACAGTTCAAGTGAATCTCTTCAAAATTAAACTATTTCTTTGCAATGTCATATATTAATATTACCAAATCATTTGCAGGATCTTGGATGCTTACTAGTCTAGGAGCAGTAAGACAAATACACTTAGTATTTCTTACTTCAAGCCCAGAAATTTGAAAATGACACTCTTACACAACATTAGATGCTCTAAGCTTTTGCCTTTCAAAGCCAAAGAGTACATAATTACACCCCCCCCAAACAAAAACCCCACCCCTCCAGAAAACTACTCTCAGACATAATTTTGGAGCAAGCAGTTGGAAGTAAGTGTGCAAATCACTCATTCCATTTATTTTCAAAATCTTTTTCCAACTTGTTTTCTTCTTTCTAATGTGGGAACAAAATGTGTTAATACACTGTAGTTGCAATGAACACTGTTAAGATGCAAATAGTAACATGTGCTGTATTTAAGAAGAAACATGTTGATGATTTTCAGCATCTAGTAGAAGACGGTCCCTTCACTTTTTTCTAAGTCAGTTTCTCTAGCTCACAGACTTCACTATAGCCGAATACATGTCTGTGGGTGCCCTGATGGGGTGCAGTAGGCTTCAGCTCAATCCAAACAAGACTGAGTTAGCTTTGGGTTTTTGGACCTGCTAATTCTGTGGATCTCCCACCTTTGGTATTGGATGCCTCAGTCAGACCAAATGCACAATGTGAGGGTCTTCCTGACTCACAGGCCCTGCTTGACAAGCAAGTGACAACTGTGGCTACAAGGACTTTTACAGATTGTTGGGCTGTGCATCAGTTGCACTTGTTCCTGGACCAAGGAGCCCTTACTCCCAGTCATCTTATGTCTGGACTACTGCAATATGCTCTACGTGGGATTACTCCAACTGGTGGAGTGGGCAGTTAATGATGCCAGCACATGTGACCCCATTCTTCATGAGCTGCATTAACTTCAAATGTGTTTTTGGTGCAATTCAAGGGGCCAATAGTCACTTTTAAAGTTTTTCATGGCTCGGAGCTGTGTTACTTATGGGACTGTCTCTTATTTGCACTGTCCTATCCAATATGAGAGGAATGCTCTGGGTACAAACAGGTAAATATTATTGATTGACAAAACCCAGAAGGAAAACCTTGACTGACATGTTTTCTGGAACAGCATCTCCCAGAGATCCAGCTGGCCTTAATCCTGCTGGTGTTTTATAAGGCCTTAAATACTTGATTCTGTGCTCAAGTCTGTATCCCTGGGTAAATAAAGGAACTCATGTGCTTAGGTCTGGGTTCCTAGATGTGTGAAGGAACCCATCTCTTGATTGTGTTTGTAATTTTTTTTCACTGGGAGTGTTTTTTCTATATGTATTTGTATTTGGTTTTTATTTACTTTTAATCTTACTTTTAATCTTCCTTTGGAATGGGGAGTCATATAAATTGATTAAATAAATAAAAACTCACTATATTAAAAAGTAACAGTATCACAAAAAGTCTTTGGTATTAGTTTTCTATATTAATCAAAGATATTGTATTCTCTGTATTCATAACTAAATAGCTTTGACTCACTAAGAGCAATCACCTATATTATAAAAAGCTTTAATAACCATGTAGGCATGTTCTAAGACTGATTAACTGGATTACAATAAGATACCATTAGGATTCTAAGCATGTATTCCTGGATATATTAGTTTCAGCTGAAGCAAATCCTTGCTATCAGTGAAACTTTATTGCAAATTCCTTTGTCTAGTGTTTGCTAAATCTCCTATTTGGTCTACCTTTAGAGATCTTTTGTTTGCCACTTTCCCACATTTACTGAAATCTTTACAAAGGTACAGAAATGATAAGAGCATCATGTCAGTGCCTAAGCCAGTGGTGACGAACCTATGGCACGGGTGCCAGAGGCAGCACTCGGAGCCCTCTCTGTGGGCACACGTGCCATTGCCCCAGCCTTGCCTCCCCCCACGACCCCCTCCTCTCCAGCAGCCCCCCTGAAGGAGAGTCTCCCCCGAGCGTGGCCCACACGGAGCAGCGCAGCCAAGAATATGGCAGCCAGGCAGCATAGACAAGACTCTGCCCTCACACCCCATCATGCAGCTGATGCTGCAGGGCGCGGGCAAAGGGTGTGGCTGCCATAGCGCTGCTAGGCTGCCTGGGCGATCTGTGGTGGGCCCTGGAGGCGGTGAATGGTCCTGTGGGCAGGCGGGGCAGGGGATGGGGGGAAGAGCGGAGGCGGGGCAGGGGGGTGGAGTGGGGCAGGGCCAGTTTTTGGGCACTCGGTCTCTAAAAGGTTCGCCATCACTGGCCTAAGCTATTGAAATGTTAGTTCTGCTCTTTGGATCCAGTATAGTGACAAAATTAATTGTTGCTTTTAATACATACTACATTACTACAACTGATTTATCTATTTGTGTCTGCCACGATGAAATGTATGCCCATTTTTACCCAACACCTTTCCCTGTTTTTGCCTAAATATTCATCTAGGTGGAAGACTAGAAGGCAGAAGAAAGAGGCTTGTAGAGCCATTTGATTGATGTGCTAGCTCCATCTAAGAATTTTAAATGGATGTAGATTTCTGGTTAAAGCTCTTTACAGTTCTACACTTGAATAATCGCCCTTCTGAGATCATAAATAAGCAAATGCAAAGATAGCACAATGTTGGCATTTATCAAAGGTTTTGTTGTTCAATTTGTGGATCAATCCTGTTCTGTCTCAGTGTTTGTATTTCATCCAAGACATACAGACAAAAAACCCCTTAACAGAATAGAAATAATGACCCGTTATTTTAAGGAGCTTGAAAGGAATCCATATGAACCATTTTGCCACTCATGTAAGACTCCCCTTCCTTTATCCCCTGCTAGCACATCCGTGCCCAGTTGCAAATAGGGAAAAGAATAATAATAGAAATAAGCATGGCTGAATAAGGGGGCCATCAGGACTTATATTCCATTGAGCACAAAGACTGAGAATAAGGATCTATGAAGAATGGTAGAGGACAGATATTCAAAGTGCTAACATTTGTTCACATTTCCTCTTTTCCCAAGTACTTAGTGCTACCTCTTTGGCAGTTGTTACTATGTGCTCAATATAAGTGCTTGATTTTCTCAGTTCACAGTTCACATTTAACTGGAGATACCATTTTCCTGCATTAACAGGATGAAATTAAGCAGCTGTTATTACAAGGTTACAAAACCAAGTGAAATAACAATTCTCCAAACAAGCATTGTCACCTAGCCATTGTAATGAATGAAGCACAATGGTGGATTAAAATTATTTATGAAGTAGTTGATTATGAAATCCTATATATGCTTGGGTCAGAACTGGGTCCAATGGAACACACTACCAGGTAAACATATACAGAAAAGCAGCCCCAAATTTTCCAAAAATTGATCTAGTTTGTCCCCCCCCCCCCCGCTGCACTCATCAAAGCATTTGAGATTTTCTTTCTTAACCAGCAGTAGATACTTTTCTTTAAAAGCTACATAAAATGTATTTAAAAATCAAAGACTTTTCCATGTCAAGGTCAACCTCTCCATGTTTTAATGCAGGCAATAATTTTTTTCTCTGTGCAGGAAGCACTATTTTATTTTATTTTATTTATATTTGAATTTATATCCCGCCCTTCTCCCGTAGGACTCAGGGCAGCTGACAATCTATTTAAAATACATACAAAACAATACAAATTTAAAATTAATTAAAAAGAATATTAAATATTTGTCGAATTTAAAATATAATTAAAACCCCCCTAAAAATTACCCTAGGCCAGTCCTGCAAGCTGGAATAACCAAGTCTTGAGGGCGCGGCGAAAGGAAGGGAGATCAGGGATAACCCTGATCTCTGNGGCAGCCAATGCAGCTCGCGCAGCAGCGGTGTCACGTGGGAGCGCCGAGTCCCCCCCAACACCGCCCGCGCGGCCGCATTTTGGACCAGCTGGAGCCTCCGGGTGCTCCTCAAGGGGAGCCCCATGTAGAGAGCATTACAGTAGTCCAGGCGGGAGGTGACAAGTGCATGAGTGACCGTGCGTAGGGCGTCCCGGTCCTCTAGCCATCAATGTGATGCTAATCATTTGTACTTTTATTGTCAACACTTTCTTTTAAACACTTACCAGTGTGGGATTGCAACATATGGGGACACAATACTTTGTCTACTCTCCCCTGCTATTTAATAGAAATCAATTATACTACAATTAGGCTTAACAAAAAGGTGTGCGAAGGACAATTTTTATCAAGATTATGGTAGAGCTGTTGTTCAATAGCTTGGTCCCTTCCAATCCTTTCTGACCCAATGACATCATTTGACCAGAAGCATCTGTCAGCTTTGCTTGTTTCAGTTCTTATAATTCATACTTGTGTCACTAATTATAGAGGAAATTTGTGTACTTGTTAGGTACTGAAATAGTATCTTTCTCACTCATAGATATAGCATTGAGCACAGTTAAGCAGATAAGTTTGAATATAATAGGATTAGCACACTAGGAGTGTAATTGAAAAAGGGGTGTACAAGCTCATTATAGCAGACATGAGAAGAGTTCAATGTATTTGCGAATCAAGATCTAAAATTCTCTGCTTTTGCTTTGTCCAGGCTTCTACCAAATCTAACCTGAAGCACTCTGACGTGTGAGACCATAGTAAGTCAGGTCATCCATTATTAGTTTATCTCAAAATGACTGGTATCTGTCTTTCACCTTTTTTATTTGATTTTTTTTTTAAATTTCTAACTATAGTAGGAAAATGTAAGGTGCTCACAGTAATTCTGGATAGGAGTAGCATGTTAGCACTAGTAAGTAAATAAATTTGTTGTTGTTAGTTAGTTGCGAAGTCGTGCTCGACCCATCGCGACCCCATGGACAACGTGTTTTTTTTTTAAAAAAATAATTCAGCAGTACACTCATTACCACACTCAGTATTAGCACTCTTACTTTCACCTTCAACAAGATAATCCTTACATTTTCAATGTTTCTAGCATATCTGAGGGTGCTGATGTATCTCTCAGAAATTTTTAATTTCAATTTTTATTGCTTCCAGTCCAGTATTTCTCATGATATATTAAGCTATCTAAGGAAAGTGATTGTATAAACTCGGGTATGTTTCTTTCCTTAGTCTGTATCTTTTCATTGCTCCAAATTATATTCTCACAGTTTCCTTAACATTATATATATTTGTCAAGATGCAAAGGTTGTGCCATGGAAAATTAATCTTTAACCATAATAAAAAAAAAAACTTTGTATAATCAATAAAGCAAACATAGCCTTCTTTTTGGTGCCTTTTTTGTTGTTCATTAGTTGCTTCTGACTCTGCTGCTTCTGAATCCACTTATACATCTAACAGGTCTGGTTCTATGTATTGTTGGATTACACAATAATGAATTGTGTGATTCTTACTAGCACTTGAGATCAATGTAATTGTTTGGTCATGTGAGCATTCTTTACCATTGTTTTCTTTTTGTATTGCAATATATCTTTCCTCAGTCCTTTGGTCACTGCTATGTTCCATATCTGCATGTAATTTTCATGTAGCATGTTAACTTCATAATCTTGCAAGACTTTAAATAATTCTCTTGGTATTTCATCAATAGACACACTAACACAGATGCATTATCTTTTTATTTCCTTTTTCTCTACCCGGTCTTTGTCTTTTTTGTCTTTTATCTTGTCCATGTTTGCATAATAGTCTCCCTTGATTTCTGTAATGTTCTGAAATAAATCTCTCATCCATCCCATTCAATTTTTATTCTCAATTTCTTCCAGTTTCTTACTTTGATACAACTCCTTGTGTCTTCTTACTGTTCTCTGAATCTTTTAAGTCATTGGAAGAAGGTACATTGAATTATCTTGGCAAAACTCTATTAGTCTGTCTCATATTTTGTTTCATACCACAAGGCTAATTTTTTTCTGTTATTCCAGATGCTATTATATTTCCAACTTTTAATATTTTAAGCTTCCTGTACTTAATATAATGGGGGAAGCAGTTTGATGAAGCGTGACAAGCTTCCGTGGAATTGTTCAGCTTTTATTTCTTATGCATCTGTGGTTAAAGCATAGATTTGGATCACAATGATAGTAATAATAATAATAATAATAATAATAATAATAATAATAATAATAATAATAATAATAATAATAATAATAATAATANTGTCCAGTCTCTTCTTAAAAACTTCCAGTGTTGGAGCATTCACCACTTCTGGAGGCAGGTTGTTCCACTGGTTAATTGTTCTCACTGTCAGGAAGTTTCTCCTTAGTTCTAGATTGCTTCTCTCCTTGATTAGTTTCCACCCGTTGCTTCTTGTCCTGCCTTCAGGCGCTTTGGAAAATAGCTTGACTCCCTCTTCTTTGTGGCAGCCCCTGAGATATTGGAATACTGCTATCATGTCTCCCCTCGTCCTTCTCTTCATTAAACTAGACATACCCAATTCCAGCAGCCGTTCCTTATATGTTTGGATCGTTTCTAAATACTGACTTTGACACCTGTTTTGTATAATGACAGCTATTCCATTTTACCTATCTTTTTTTTTTTTTAACCACAATAGAAGACCTGATGCTCCTCTAATGTGACGTGACCCATTTCAGTTCACCATTCCTGGAACATCAATATTAATGTTGATATTTCTTTTCTGACATCAAGTTCCCCTTGGTTAATGGTTCCGACATTTCACATGCTAACATTATACATATCATTGCAGTATTGTGCTTTCCTTTTGGCTCTCGGCATATCAACAGAAGGTTGTATTTTCAGCTTTTATTCAGCCCATCATCAGCACCAGTGCCACTCATACTTGTTCCCTTTTCTTTCCCATTAGCTCATTGAATATCTTTTGATAAAAGAGACTCTTTGTCTATTATTGGGTTGTCATTGCTTTTAATGTGAAGTTGGTATTCTTGACAGAATCCTGGAGTGTCTAGCCATTTTCATCTCCATTGGATCATATTTAATCGAATTCCTTGTTTAGTGAATAGAATAGACAAATGCACCTGAGACAAATTCCTTGTGTGTTCAATTATACTTGGCCAATAAAGAATTCTATTCCGTTCCATTCCATTCCATTCCATTCCTTGTTTAGTGTATGATCTGACCATGTTGGGTGACCGTTGTTTGACTATAGTTCCTAACAATATATCTTATTGTATAATGAGGATGTACACAATTCATTATAACAAGGTGACTAGCCATAATGGAGAATTGCAGAGTAAAAAAGGTTAAACATTTTCTCTATCTTATCATTTCAAAATTATGGATGATCACTAAGAAGCAGGAAACAGGTTCAGATAATTCTTTGGTATCATTTAGTTGTCATTCAGTTTTTACAGCCTAGATATGGCAGCCCTAGTCTCTCTGAATGTGGGTTCCAATAAAAATTAACTCATATCCCATATCCCACATTGTTGTTTTTTTTTCCCCAAAACAACAACCAAACAAGTCATCCACCCATAGTTCATGAAACGGTATAGCTATGGTATATCATAGTGGTGTGGTGGCTCAGTGGTTAAGCGCACTGAGTGGTCATTGAGCTTGTCAGCTGGAAAGTTGACAGCCTGGGTTCAAGGCCCAAGTGCCACATGACAAGGTGACCTCCTGTTGCTTGCTCCAGCTCCTGCCCACCTAGCTAGGAAACGGAGATGAGCACCATCCCCTAGAGTCGGAAATGACTGGACAGGAAAAACCTTTATTTTTTACTTTTATGGTATATCATGTCTTATTATCTCTGGTGCCACTTTAATTAATTTCAGTCATTACAAAACATTTTTTTTTTGTGTGACTGGCGTCCCCTGCTTGTTTTTGGTTGCTAAAGAATCAGAACTCTGTGCAGTATCTTTTTTTGTATACTTGTTATATTACCTGGGCTTGTTCTTTCAATTGATCAAAGCTGAAAAAAAAATTGTGTGATGACCAGGAAAGGAATTTCTTGATCCATGTATCCTCTCTTGTTGATAGTGACTATGTTTATGTGATGTGCTGAACACAAACTAGCCAGTACTTTAACCTAGTATGTTCTATGAATTTAAAGTTAGATTGCAATTCAGTGTCTTGACCAAATACATACAATTAAGTTAATTAAATTGCGATTAAATTAACCATGAACAAGAAGCATGCAGAAAAGGACACTTGCAGAGAGGTTAAAACAAGCACAATGCAGATGATATGACTCTTGATCAACTCCCTGCCCCCCCCCCCTTTAACACATGTTGCATGAATGTAGAAAGTACTGGGGTTTCAATCATGCAATTACACCTGTTGTCTTGACATTCCCTTGGCACCCACATAATGTCGAGTCCATTATGAAACTAAAATATGCTATGAGTAACAAATTGCTATGGATATATATATAGAGAGAGAACCATTGGAAGTATTTTATTACTATATACACTGGGAAATAGTTTATGTTTTGAATGAAAACTATTTTAGCATGTTTTAAAGGCTGCCATATCTGAATGTCATGATTGTATGACTAGAAGTAGGCAGAAAAGAGACACTAAAAGAGACTGGAGGCTAAAACATATAAGGAATGGTTGCTGGAATTGGGTATGTCTAGTTTAATGAAGAGAAGGATGAGGGGTGGCATGATAGCAGTGTTCCAATATCTCAGGGGTTGCCACAAAGAAGAGGGAGTCAAGCTATTCTCCAAAGCACCTGAAGGCAGGACAAGAAGCAATAGATGGAAACTAATCAAAGAGAGAAGCAACCTAGAACTTTCCTGACAGTTAGAACAATTAAACAGTGGAACAACCTGCCTCCAGAAGCTGTGAATGCTCCAACACTGGAAGTTTTTAAGAAGAGACTGGACAGCCATTTGTCTGAAATAGTATAGGGTTTCCTTCCTGAGCAGGGGGTTGGACTAGATGACATCCAAGGTCCCTTCCAACTTTATTATTATTATTATTATTATTATTATTATTATTATTATTATTATTATTATTAGTATTAGTATTAGTATTATTAAAACATGTTGCCCTCTAGTGGTCATATGGATTTTTGCAACAAAAATGGGAATAGCCATGATTAACTTCAAAGGGAGTATTACCCCCAGTTATGGCAATGGCACTTCTTGTGCAACGATTGTGCATGTTACTAGGCTAAGATTCATTGTTCCCCCCAAATCATCATAGCCAATAACAATGGGTTTTGGGAGTTACAATTGAGCAGCATCTGGAAAGAGACAAGTTTTTCAACTCCACCCTATACTGTAGCACTCCTAGGGGTTAGAGGTAGCCTCAAGCATTTAATATTTGAGGCAGAACAAAAATTTGGTGTCCTCTACCAGCCAATTCATGATATGCACTTCCTGGAATCAGCCATGAGACAGAATTCCAGAGTAAAGATACAATTTTCTTCCCTTAATTATTTCATCCAAACTGTGGATGAAGACTCTTCATCTGCCTTATGTTAGGGTTGACCCAGCCTGCAAAATACCTTTTCAAATTGCTTCTATCTGGGAAACTGATTAGAATTCATATTTCTATCCAGGACTAGATTATTGCTTATGGTTGGAAGGGAAAATCAGATATTAAAAGTTGTATATTTTCAGGCAAACTACTATGCAACCTCAAAAGTCAAAGTATGATAGCAATGTATACTGTCTGTTTTGAATATTTACCAAGCCAATCATCTTTGCCAACTATTTCCTGACAATTCTGTTTGAAATTTGATAGAATTTCAGAGTAAAACTGTTATTTGCTTTATTATGTCCATTTTGTGAAACACTATTACATTTCTCTGTTTGGATTATGGTTAGCTGTGTGTGGCTTTTTGTATTGTTTTGATTTTGCAAGTATTGGAAACAAGCCAGATAGTTGCAACTGCATTGACACTATTGAAATATAGAGAATGGGCATTACTCAAGACGATGAGGCTATGTTCCGTTTGAACTGCAATATAATTATCACCCCAAACAAGAAATAAATTGAATATACTCAGTTGGAGGCAAATTGAAGCCTTGATCATTTGTGGAACACCAGGAAGGTGCTGTAAATTGAACTGCAAGAAAGTCAACAAATGTGTTCCCTGACTGTTTGTAAATCATGAGTTAGTTTAGTGATGGATGTGGAAACATAAGAGAATGTGTTTCAAAGAGCAAATGTCATAACAATTCATATTCTAGAAATTAGTCTTTTGAAAGTAAGAATTGCAACAATGTGTTACTGAATACTAAATTTTGCAGATATGAAAAGGTACTTTGGACAGCAGCCTAGTTCATGATTCACATACCTCTGATGAAATGTATGCATTTTCTTATGCATTCTGTTCTATGCATTTTCAAGCTATTGCTTTCCTGAACAGCTGATACTATAGTTCCAGAATTACACTACCAGATAATTATTCTGGCTAAGAATTCTGAGATTTTTTTGGGGGGGAACACATCTGGGAACAAGCAGTTAAAAGAAACCTAATTTATGTTTTCACTAAGCGCCCTGCATTGGGACAGTTATATGTTCTATTTCATGGATTGCAGTCCTCTGTTTTGGATTTTTCTATGAGAAGGTCTAAAGGTAGAGAACCATGCTAAGCAAATAGCTAAATCTGGTCAACCCATAAGAAAGGGGCAAAGGGCAGTAAGTGAAACATGTGTCACTATGACATTACAGAAACTCTGTAATGTATTTGTACCTAACATAGTCACCTGAACCACGGGCGGGCAAATAAATTTGATAAACAAACAAACAAAGCACACTATAGAGCGGATCTTGTGTCATGATGCACAAAAGCCATCACTTTCACATCATTGTAGTTACCTGAGCAGATCCCAGTCTTTAACCCTGTTAAAATGCATTAAATGTCTATTTAAAGTATAGCATTTCTTTTTTAAATTTTCATGGAGAATTCTTCAACAATTTGGAAAACTCATTTGAATATTTCAGAATGGAGTCATTGCTTGATTATGTTGTTAGTTAATTAATCATTTGGTTAGTTATTTTATTTTACTTCTGTCACAGATGAACTAACCTAGCATAAAAGGTTCATTCTATTGATAGACTCTCATTTTCCAGTTCCTAGTTACAAAATGAAACACTACTTCTCTATACTACTAAAACTCTCATTATCATGGCCTTTAACTGTGTAAAACAGTGCATTATAGAGCAACAGTTTTTGAACCAAGGTGCCTCAGATGGTCTAACTTATAGAATATGTCCAAAAGGAAGGGAAGGGAAGGGAAAGGAAGGGAAGGGAAGAGAAGCTCACTGTCAAATTTCTACAAGGAAACTCAATGGAAAAGTTGGCAGGAAGTTGGCTTCCATTGCTTTTTTGCCCATCCTTGGTCATTCTGTTTCTCTGTTTAGCCAAGGAAATATTTCTGAAACAATGAAACAATTACCTAACAGGTCAAAGGTTATCTAGTATTTTATAAATTAAATTTGTTGGACTTCAGTAAAGTTGTACATAGAATGTTATTGTTACATTCTGGTATTCAGTGGTCAAATTAATTGTTTAAAAAAACCTCATGCTCAGTGTGGTCTAAATAAGGATTAATGAACAGGTTATGTCTCTTCTATTTTTATTTCTGCTTTTAGAGTGGATTGGTGAACCACCATGTGATCATTGAAAGAGCACATCACAAATACAGGAAATGCTAAAGAAGAAAACTTGTGACTGTAAGCTTAAAAATAAATAAATAAAGCTGTGTGTCGTCTTTCAGCTAACTCATAAAAGTCACAACACAAATCAAACTGCCTATCACCCCCACTATGGATTATTTGACAGGTAGAATTCATCCTGGATAGTGTCAGCCTTGTCCAGAGTTTTATGAAGCATAAAAAACACTTTTGCTCCTAACTGTCCTTCTTACTAGGTGTTGCAATAAATTTCAACTCTCTAGTTTCCTATATTCAGGAACTTGCTTACTGTAGTACAGAAGATCACAAATTCAGTATGGCTAAATGTTGTTTTACTGCTAATGAAAAATAAACCATACCTACACAGAAGATTTACCTACTGCAGAACACATAAATAGAAGCCTATAGTATGTCTGCTCCAGGGTTTAAATTCTAGGCCTTTTCCTCATTTTTTGAGACAAAGGAAATTTGGACATTTTTCTTATAGCCCTGATATTGGGAGAAATCTGCCCAGTGTTAATATAACAGTTCTGCTTTGTGAACTGCTGGTTCCTGCCCCATCAGTGTCATTCTTTCCATCAACAGATTGCTAGATTTGAGAATGCAGAATTCATTTTAATCTAATCTCAAACCCTATAGTAGAATAACTGAATAACAGAGTTGGAAGAGACCTTGGAGGTCTTCTAGTCCAACCCCCTGCTCAGGCAGGAAAACCTACACTATTTTAGACAAATTGTTGTCCAATCTCTTCTTTAAATGTTCCAGTGTTGGGGCATCCACAATTTCTTGAGGCAAGTTGTTCCACTGATTAATTGTTCTAACCGTAAGGAAATTTGTACTTAGTTCTAGATTGCTTCTCTCCTTGATTAGTTTCCATCCATTGCTTCTTGTGCTGCCTTCAGTCGCTTTGGAGAACAGCTTGGAGAATATTCCAAGATGGATGACATGCAAAGGGCCATCTAAATAGAGAACAAAAGGAAACTAATTGTTATTTCACAACTCTAACATAGAACAAAAGGAAACCTAGCTGATATTTCAAATCTCTGGGGTAGAAAAAAATACTTTTTGTTTATATGTTAGCATAAGTTCTAAAGAGTACAAATATAACTAATCTGCCATGAGCTTATAGAATGGTTGTTGAACAGTAAAAAAGATCTCCAGTGAGCATATGATTATTATTGAATTTTATTTTTATAGTAGCATTCTAAGTTCCAACATGTTATATAAAGTGTGTTCTTACTTCACATAGATGGTAATATAATCCTTGCAGATGCTTCCTTTTGTCCAACTTTCACATAATTTTAGAAACCTTTTGAAGATGCTTTGGTGGTTGTTAAATACACAAATACCTGGATAGACCTTTCTCATAAATTGAAGCTCTGGTAGTTTTCCCACAAGGTTT